>NC_057685.1:12227957-12245049 GCF_014466175.1 Vespula pensylvanica
ATAAATATATACATACTCTATTCTATATATGTAGAATACAGAATATAGAATATAGAATATATATATATATATATATATATATATATAAGGGTGTATGTATATATGTACACATATATGTTCTTTCTCTTATGTATTCACATAAGTGATAGATGACTATCTATCATCTAATTTGTAGTTTATGTCAATCCTTGTGTCATTAGAGTGTGATTAGCTGTCGTTGATATTATCGTTCGCATAATTTGTAGTCGAGCTGTCTCGATATTCGTATATATGTAAATAACATAATCCTGAGTCGTTGTAGAGTGATCTATGATGAGTGATCATAATGAGCGAATATAAATGTCTATTATTAGAACAAAACGTTTCAATAACCTCATGTTATTTCTATAATTGATCGAATTTTTAAGTATTTTCTAATTATAATTATAATACATATATTTATAATGGAATTAAAATTTAAATGAAATAGATCATAATTAAATAAATTTATATAATTTTAGATACACATATTATATGATTTATAGTGAAATTATACGGAGTTTCCAAAAGATAAGATTGAAAATAATCGTAATAAAATTCTTGTGAAAAGTGTATCTACGTACACGAATTTAACAATATGAGTGCGTGTAGAAAGATATGGACCGATGTGCGTATATTTTGAAGAGATGTGTCCGTATAAATGTATGCATATAAAGGTAAGGTAATAAACATTGAAGTAGAAAGATGCGAGCGTATTTGAGATGTTTACATTAAAGACAAGGTCGCAAACAGGATATAAAACGGTTCTAAGAAAAATATTCGAGTTAAGACGAACGTGTGTTGGTATTTTTTTTTTTTTTAATAAGACAATACGAGTAATTTCAAAGTAATTCCCACATTAAGAACCCATCATTAATATAATTTAAGATCAATATACTCGTCATTCTATTAATATCAATCAAAATATTCTAGATACATACACTGCTATATATTTTGCAAATTCAATGGATTAATATCATTAGCATTACTTTCGTTTACATATCTACTATTTTCTTTCTTTCTCAAAATGTGTACATTTTGAGAAACTCTGTAACGCAAACAGAATCTCACACATGAATTCATTTCGTTGGGCTCAATTCCAAAAACACTTTGAATCGTCATTTGGGTAAACTTCGAATCCTTGATAAATGACTGGAACTCGTAATTACCGTCGATTTTCAAATCTCTCTTTGTCATAACGATTCTTGTTCTGAGAGGACTTACGTATAGACATACATATAACAAACTACACCTACTTTTTACGATGAACTATCTCTTGAAAAGTTTCGATAGCCAAATGCGTACTAGATACGTTTCAGAAAATCGATAACTCTGTTGATACGTAACATGTACAAGCGAGATATTCATCGAAATATAAGTACCCATATATTATTTATTAATTATTGTTAAACTTTCTTCATTTAAACGTGTTCAGGATTTCAATAATCGTATCGATCATCGTATCTTTTTGTTTTATTTTAATTATTAATAAATACTTCGAAATGTATTTTATCGATCAATTAAAATATGATAAAGATGATTTGAAAATAAGATTTTAATAAGCTTACCTTTTCCTTGTCCAAAATATATTATAATAAGAAAATAGTCGTACTTTCTGTAAATTTATTCTCGTTCTGAAGAATAAACTAAATCCTAAGTTAACTAAGAACACTACCGAAGTAAGTACGATCTAGGTAACTACGTGTTATCTTTTCGTCTTCTTGAGCTCGACTGCCCGAAAGTTGCTCATATAAACAAAAGATTTATTCTAATTAGTTTTTGTTGTCTTGTCGGTACTGTTTACAAATGCTGACTCATCCAATATCGTAGAAGAAAACAGACATATTTACGATAGTTAAGACATTATTCAATTCACCTTCGATTCACCTATAAACAGGACATACTCGATTTTATATCTAACACGGATATATTTGTAAGAAGTTTTTAATTCTTAAGACTATAAAATTATATTATTTTTGAATACGTATAATCGACGGAAAATCATTAAAAAATACTCTTATTTATATAACCTATAGTCAAACGATATTGATTAATCCTATCTTGTATAATCGAATGAAATAAATTTAGTAAAATCGTTAATAAAATTAATTGCTGATACGAGTTTAAATAAATCAAAAAAGAATAATTTATTAACGGGAAAAAAATTAATTTATTATTCCAAACAGTCGTGGGTATAATTGATAGAAGATTATAGAAATTTGAATAAAAAAGTTTTGAAACATCGTTTCGAGTTTGTAGAAAACACGTCTTGAACGTGATCGGAGAACGAAAAACGTTCTCTAAATCGAAGGGAGACTCTTCTTTCTTTCAAGGCCATGCCATACATCAATCAGTGTAACGGACCAAACCTGTCGACCGAGCCTGTTCATACCGATAGTACTTTTTCTCTTGGTTGTCGCACCGTGTCCTAGATTTTTCTTTCTCGACTTAACTTTCCCCGAGTCACCATGTTCGATCTTGCACAAGAACGGAGCTTTAATCAGCCACGTTGACGGACGTTCGTTCTCGTCGACGACGGAAGCCATAGCTTTTCTCCAATAAGCAACGAATATTTTCTCCAGAAACTATATTGAGTATCCGAGATTCGAACTTTAAATTTCGTGGCATTTTACTTCAGAATTGTAACAAACGACACCCAACCCAAGCTGTTCTCTCGATTTAAATTTATGGCTTACTGCTCACTTTGAAGTTATATAAATCAAAATTTTTTTCAACGATAAATCTATAAAAAAAATATATATATATATGTATATAATATTATATTTAAAAGGAATTTTTCATTGTACTTCATTTAGTATACAAAACAAATATTGATTTAGATGTGAATTCATTTAATACTAAATATTTTTGTAATATTAAAATCCCTATGATTGGATTGATTATATGAACAATAAATTATAGTTAGCTATTAATAAAAAAATATTTAATAGTAAATATTTTATAGGAAAAAAATCGAATGAAATATTTTAAAACATTATAACTGTAACATTATAACTATACATTATATGTATAATTATTTCATTTATGTTTTCACGTCCTTGTCACATATCAAATCGATCATGCTATCAATATAGATTTTTTAGATCAAAATAGAATGTATCTAAAGAACATAGAGATATATAATATATTCTTTGCTGCTCTTTATTATTTTCTTCACCACATTTCATATCAAAATTTTATATCAGAAGAATCGAAATGAAGCGATTATACGTCGGGAACGTTCGTGTTCCATTTGATGACGTTTTCAAGGCATATTCGATAAGCTTTTGGTATTCTCGCTTTGGAATCTAAACGAGAAATCTTAAGGGCGGCATAGTAAGGGACAGAGAGGAAATAGAGAGGTTAACGTGAAGATACGAAACGCTAGATGCGAGAAACTTTCGAGTTGATGTATCGCGAATCAGAAAGGTTTTGGAAAATTAGTAATAAACATCATTATGAGATTTGTCATGTGTGTTTAGAGAAAATTAAATAAAAATTATTTGAACGATTATCATTTCTCTTTATGTATGAATATACATACATACGTATACTCTTCTATTCTTTTTTCTTTCTTTTCTTATTCTGATCACATTGTATTTTTTAATTATAAATTCGAGTCAAATTGTGCACAAGAAAGTAACAATTTACGTTTTCCTTTTGTTAATTAAACACTTTTTTAAATTTAATAATTAATTTTCGGTTGCTTTGTATAAAAAAATTTACATGAGAAAAAAGACAAGTAAGAAAGAGAGAGAGAGAGAGAGGGGGAAAGAGAGAAAGAGAGAGAGAAAAAGAGAGAGAGAGAGAGAGAGAGAGAGAGAGAGAATGACACTCCTCCCACTTTATTTAATCCCTATGGCAATCACCACTACCTGCATCTTTTTTTCTTTTTTTCCTTCATCTACTATGGGATGCTTAATCGAATTTCCGCTGTTCCTTTTATAAGTTCACAAACGTTTATCTTTCGTCTCTTTTGTTTTTCTTTTCATTCTTTTTCACGTTGCTTTTAAAAAGTTTGTTATGCATTAACCTGATAAAAAGTGTTATAACAACTCTACCCGCTTTCTCTTTCTATTTTTTATCGTTCTTTGAATTTTCTCTTACAATAGTAATCTGTGATTGAGATGAAATTAACATGGAATATCGAATTGGTAGAAACAACCAATTAAAAAGATCTTTTTAATAATATTAGAAACTAATGTTTTTATAATCAAAAATTAATAATATATATTAATCCTTTAATGAATGATATTTTTTATAAATTTTTAGAAAAACGATATGATACTATATATGAAGTAAATGTTACAGCAAAAATATTTAAGAGATAATAAAGAATGTTAAAAAATATTATATATATATATATTATTTTCTATTTATAACTTAATTTGTATTAGAGAAATCTAAAGAGAAATAAATATCACAGAGCATTTTTAGCAGATTGAAAAAAGAACGTATAGAATAAAATAAAATTCTCTTTGATGAATACTCAAGAAATTCTTTTCAAGTACCAATAGCGAGAAAAAATCGATGGTTGAAACGTTATCATTATTCCCTATAAACTTTATCGCTTCTCTTTGAATTGTCTCCAAATTTACGCTATATATCGTATGGTAGATTTATTCTCGCATTCGTTGAAAGTTATCGGGATGGATCGTTCCCAATCGTTTTTCTAATATAAAGAGAGAGATAGAGAAAAAGAAAGAGAGAAAGAGAGAGTGAAAGAGAAAGAGAAAAAAGTAATGTTCGTCTTTTTTCTTCTTCTTTGAGAGAAAGAGAGAGAAAAAGAGAAAGAGAAACAGAAAGAGAGAGAGAGAGAGAGAGAGAGAGAGAGAGAGAGAGAGAGAGAGAGAGAGAGAGAGAGAGAGAGAGAGAGAGAGAGAGAGTGACGATAGTACTTTCTTCTCTTCCAATCTCTCTCTCTCTCTCTGTCTTTCTCTTGAATATTCGTGGCTTACAAAGAATTTATGCGATGAACGAATGAAAATATCGTCAAAAGTGGATCTACATTTTCTTCTTTTCTCTCTCTTTTTTTTCGAACAATATATATCTACACTATCGAGAGATACAATTTTGTTGGAGAAACGAGATTAAGTCCCACTAAGATCATTGCCGATGGTTAACGAGCTGTCAACGATGAGAAACGAAAGTGTCATTGAAGAAGAGGAAAAAAAAGATGTTATGAAAAGAAACGTTTAATATTATTACCTCGACATATCGTCGTCATCTTATCATTAGTCTATGTCTCTCCTTCTCTTTCTATCTATCTTTGTCTCTCTCTCTTTCTCTTGTTTACCTTCCTTTTGATTATCCGATACTTTAGTATCGGCGAAGTAAAGTAATATACTATCCTTCTAATTCATCGTACTCTACAAACATAGAGAAAGAAAATAGAAAATAGTGAGAGAAAGAGAGAGAGAGAGAGAGAGAGAGAGAGAGAGAAAGAGAAAGAGAGAGGGGGAGAGAGAGAGAGAATCCTACGAATAATATAATCGTGTTTTCTAGAAATGAATGTTAATCTTTATCATTGCTCTTAGGGGAAATTGTTTCCCGGAAGGTAACAAAAGCACTTTCTTTTCCTTTTTTACTCACCCTCATCTTACTTCTATATCTTTACCTTTCTTTTTCTTTTTCTTTTTCTTTGTTACATATTAAAGTTAAAGAAGAATATCGCTTGGGCCATGACACCAAGAGATTCATGGAATTCGCCAGCAGCGAGTTTAAGAAAGTTGAGCTAATGTAGCAGCATCACGCCAGAAGAGGCCATTCTCGAGAGAAACGCGAAGAGGCCGGTAAACGCCGACTTACTCTCCATGTGATGATTTATACGACCCAGCTTTGAGAAAATTTACTATAGCGTGAATCGTTTTACGAGATCCTGCCAACTATTACTAATTATTTTACGAGATATTGCCCATCGTCTTAATAATTATCGTAAACGTTCATTTTCTATTTTCCGAGAGAAAATTATTAAATATTTTTAACGAACGACGATTTCTTCTTTCAAACTTCGCGTAACAACGTTGCTGATTTTCAATAATCCCTAATAATCGAAATTATTATCTCGATTATTTTAGCACATTAATTCTTTATGAAACAATTTTTTTTTCGTTTATAAAATAAAAATTATGCAATTTGAAACTTATACTTAGCAAATGTGAATTGATATTTAACTTTTTGGCATACAAATGAAATAAGATAAACATATGAATGGGTGAGACTTAAACTTTCGACTATAGAATAGATTAATCGAAACGAATAATTAATATTATAGTCTCATAGTGGATTCACTTTCGGTCGATGACTTTTTATCCACCGTCATCGAAAATGATATCATAGGTAATTTAACTTGCATCATCTGGTGACGATGCTTGGCCTCCGGCAGATTATTATGACACGTACCTATTACCTTATATACCATGGCCGCGTTGTAAAATATTTACGAAATTACGTGGTGCGACCTCGTTTAATCCCACTTAACGATCGTTAATTTCGCATCTTCACTGACGTTTATGGTAAATTATTTATCAAATCGGTCTTTATCTCGCCATTCGCAGACGCGAACAAATTGCATCTGATGAGCTTACAAATTCGTATAATTTTTTCTGTCGGTATCTCTCTTCGGCTAATACAAAAAAGTAATAACAAATTTTTGTTCAGTTGTGAATAATAATATCCGCTTAAAAATAAAGAACAAAACAAAAACGATGAAAATAATTATATAGATTATACAGATAATTAGACTTCCTTAATTAATGAACAAATAGAATCTAATTTATCATTTGTTTCAACAAGACTGTTAGATACGTACAAAACGTAAGGTTAATCACAAACGTAACCCAGACGTAATACAAAGCTGAATAAATTAGATCTAACGAGCTCACGAATTCGAATCTCACGTCTTACGTGTCATTGTTATTCTACACGTCTCATAAAGAAGAATAAAAATTATAGACTTCTTTCATCTTGAAAACTACTACCAGTTTATAAATAAAAACAAAGAAAATAATAATTATTAAAATAATCGTAAAAAGAATTATTTATTTCACGCATGAAAAAATAAAATCTATTTCATCGTTTGGTCCAGGGAAATTATTGAGCGCATTTAAAAAAGGTTAGTCATAATCTGGACGTAACTCGGATGTAAATAAATTGCATCAGATGAATTCACAAATTCGATTCGTTTTACGGTCATAGTCTGCCAAAGAAAAATAATAACAATAGATTTTTGTTTAATCACCGAAAGTAATAACTGTGTAAAAATAAAGAAAAGAAGAAAAGCAAGAATTATTAAAATTAATCATTAAAAAGCTAAAAAAATAGTTCATGCATTAAAAAGGGTTTAATTTTCTCTTAATGCATGAACAAATAAAATCTAAATCATTGAGTTTGTTAGACACGTATTAGACACTTATTAAGAAGAAATAAGAACACGTGACGTCTACAATGTAAACGTGAAAAAAATCAGATATAGTAAGTATACGTAAGTAATCCGAAATGAACTTTATCGACAAGAAGATAGTAATGCTAGAAGATTGCTAGGAGACCAGAAACGTAGACTCTCGATGCTGTCGATGAGTTTCAACATCCGATATCTCTATCTCTCTCTTCTTGAGTGTACGACGTCAGTAAGAGAGGAAGAGTATTTCAAGTTATCGAATTACTCCGTTAAGTTTGAAGCGATAAGTTATTGGCTCATCCACCGCAAAATTATGTTCGCGAAATTATCTGATAAAATTATTTTACAAAAAATTTCAAAGATTAGGTATAAACGAAATTTGAAATTATATTTTTAGAAATGAGACGAATGAATATGTGTATGGTTTGTCAATTATTTCTTTGAAAAATAAACGAATATTTATAATAAAAAATGAATGATAATTTATTTTAATTATCGGATAAATAATGGATAAAAAAAAACAATATATTCATTAAAATATTATACTTTATATTGTACGTTTATGAATAATTCGAAAATAATCTTATATATTTTCTTCAATTTTTTCTAATTGAATTCTTTAAAAATATATAACATCATTTGACAGTCAGCTCTCTATTTTAGACGTTTCTGAATAGTCGTTAATATGAATGAATCATAACTTTCGATGACATACAAATCAAACGATAGTACGTAAAGTCATACTGTATGAAGAGAGGATAACTTCTTCGACCGTAGGTAGATTGGATCGGACTAGAGAAGAGCTTTACAGATCAAAAGCTAACTTGATTAGAGAATAAATATAGAGAGCTTTTGACAAGGATGAATATTTCACGAGGTAATCATAGACATTGGGAAAAATAATGTTGTTTACTGTTTCTCCGATCGAGAAAAAATATCGACAGATACTCGTCATGAGGAATGTCCTTTCTTCTTTTAACGAAATGACAAATTTTACGGACTGCGAAGCATCGACGTTTATTTTTGGCACGATGGGATACAGCCAAGCACATTGTAAATTTAAATTTCAAATACGAATAATATCAGACTGTGTTATATTCATGTAATTCCACCTGAAAGACAACGAGAAAATACGGACACACTTGAAAATGCAAATGAAACGTCGTCTTTACGTCTCTACACAAATATGTGATTTTCAAATTATTTACACATGCACATACGATGATCGAAATTCGTCGTCAAAATACGAAGTTTACTTTTTACGACACTTAAAACCTAAAATCGACAATGACAATATAATCGTTCGAATTCTTTGGTATTTCAATTTGACAAGAATTAATTAAAGAACAAAAATATTCTACAAATTATCACGGCGCTATAATCACTATTAAATTTGAAGAATTCATCCACGAATCTGCATAATTTGTAATAATAATAATAATATATAAATACATACATACATATATATATACATATATATGTATGTATATATAAATATATGAATGTACATATATAAATACATATATATATATATATATATATATATATTTCTTATGAGAGAATAAGAACAGTCACTAGAGCAAACTAGGGAACTCGATCTAGCACCATTAAATCCGCACTCGAGTACGACACATCGTTTTTGTTCTCACGTTCTTCTGCAGAAAGTTTCTCGCGAAGATCATCCACGTTATAAGAGACCAAGTTGAGTAGTAGCCGATTTTATTGAACGCGAGAACGAAAAGAGAAGAGGATCTTGTTCTTGGAAAAGAGCCGGGATGTTCGGCCATTAAGTCATTGTTTTCCAATGTTTCACCATCGACGAGAGGGACAACGACAACTCCTGCAATGGGATTGTTCCGTTTCTTTAATGTCGTTCCTACATCAGCAAAATCTCCATCTTTCTTCCTCTTTTCGACATTCCCTTTAAAAACTTCATTATTTGGTACGAACGACCGTATTCGGAGGAATTGAAAGTTATCGAGGTCGAAGTATTGGTCGCTAATCTCTAAGGATAATAACTTTCATGAAATTCTGGATTCCATCCAAAAACTCTCGTTTGATAGAGAATCAATAATTTTTTCATAGAAGACACAAATACTTATTTTTTTATGATTTGCTTTATATTATCTTTAATATCGTTGAATAAGATAATTTAAACTTGCGTGAGTAGAGTGAGCTGTGCCCCATTCTTTAAGCCTTCTTTGTCTTTATTAGCATGATCTCGATTATTTTCACTGGTCACTGTAATATTCGATCGTGATGTCATAGTTACGGTTGTAGTCGAAGTTTTACTGACCAATAGACCTCTCTCAACGTCCTCATCTTCTAATTCGAGTTTCGATTGACCCAAAGTTACATGACGATTGGATTGAATCTTCTCAGCATTCGCTTTATTCCTTCGTGGAAATACACTGTTCTCGATGTGGAGTGTCGCGTTCACGTCCTTACCTGCTGCGCAAGTGCAAGCTTTCATAAAGCTTTTCTTAAAATTGTCACTAAGAAAAGCGTACAATATCGGATTCATAGCACTGTTGCTATAGCTAAGAAATCCAGCCAATAGAAAGCTAGCGATACTGATGCTTGACTGACATTGTTTCGGGGGTGTATAAATCAGAGCTACTTGCATTAACCAATAAGGTAGCCAACAAAAAACGTATACAGTAATGACGGTTAACACCAGTTTGGTCACTTTACGATGAGAACGTTTTTTCTCCTTTGATTTATTTTTCGGTCCTACCGTTTGAAGTTTCCTGATTACCAAGAAATAAAAGATCAATATGAGGATCAATGGAACGGCAAAACCCAGAATGAAAGTATAAAGAGTGAAAGCTGTTTGACCACCGCGATCGTCCGGCCAATAAATATTGCAACTGTTACCCTTAGGTGACTCCATTACGTTTGCGTAAAGAAATACTGGAATCATAAAGATTGCACTTTTAGCCCAAGCGGTACAAGAGACTATTCTGGATATACAAGGTGTTCGCATTTTCGGAGAAGATATAGGATGACAAACGGCTATGTAACGATCGGCACTCATAATGAACAGGAAGATACTACTGGTGAATTGATTTATACTTGTTGTTGTCATATAAACCTTACACATTACATTCCCAAAGATCCAGCTTCTCGTACTCATTGTTGTTACGAGAAAAGGTATACCTATCAAGAAACATTCATCTGCTATAGCAAGGTTAACGATATACATGTTCGTCACCGTTTGCATTTTTGAAAAACGTAGGACAACGTATATCACCAAAGTATTCCCAAGTAAACCAACGATGCAAACGATCGAGTAAAGAATCTGTGTAACCAGAGAAAGAATCGGCAGATCAGCCTGACAATTTTGTATCGTCGTCTCATTGGTACTGTCTGTTTGCGTGTAATTGATGATGCTAGTAGTCGTATTCAACGTGTCGTTCATCATGAAAATTTTCTTAGACCTTTTTCAAGGTCGGTAAGTCGTAAAGAATATTTTCGAAAATAGAGAATACGTGTAGTCAATTGTTGAGAAGTCGACGACAAAGGACACGGATTTAAACGTCGATTCTTCGTCTCTTCGAAACATACAAGTGGAAACTCGATGATATCTGCGACGAAAATGACGATAAAGTAAACGGCGAACTTGACATTTTCTCCTTCTTCGTCTGTTTCTGCTCCTTATGATGATGTTTCACCGTACGGTACATCGAAGAGGACTTATCGTACTTATCTTGGCCTTTCAGCAACAATTCTCTTCTTCTTTCTCTGAGAATATCAGTGTACTACTTCCAAGAGAATATCTGGAACAAAAGGAAAACTTTCGTTTTACGCAATAGAAATAACCAATATTAAACTCGTACTGGATATTACTTTCTAAGGGATACCTTCCTGTACTATCTTTGAGTTTGTACATATATTCTCTAAGTGTATACAAATATATATATATATATATATATATATATATATATATATATTTTAGACAGAATTCTATGTGTAAGTGTCTACTTATATCTGTGTATGTATAAGTTTCTTTCGGGCATACAAGGTCCTTTCTAACATTCGGCTGCAACTAGTATTACGATTTTCTTAACCCATTGTGTGTGTTCCCATTTGCCCTACACGCTAGCCTAGTTTCGATTCCAAAGACGACAGAAGGTTTCTAGTTTATCGAGAACTGTGTTTTATATACCTATTATGTTCATAAATTCATACTAACTAACAAATGTTGGTATAGATTTAATATTAACTAAATTATTTTTTTATTAAATTTCGGATTAATTAAAATATCGAGTAAAAATTAATAATAATAATAATAATTGATATAGCAGAGAGAAATTTAAAGAATACAAATATATGTTGAATACATTGGTCGACAATGAAAATCTTTTTGATTTGAAGATGGTCAATACGTATTGATTTCAACATAAAGAAAATGAATATAAATTTTAAAACTCATTATTGGTACAATCGAATACAGGAATGTTGAATCATTGACGTGTATATTTATTGTTTCTGTACTAGCTTTTATGAAGAAAATCGTGACGTTTATTTTATTATTGTTTGCGTTAGAATTGCATTATTTACATTTATGTCCGTAAGTAGTATATATGAAAAATGAAAGCTTAATATAATTTTAGTCATATTCGTTTTTTTCACCTCTCAAAATTAGGTGGCCGAGAATTTGATTAGTTTGATTCAAGAAAAAATTTCAAAACATATTTATCTTGTACAGTGATATTTATCAAATAAATATTTTCTCGATCGTAACTCTTTTTCCTGATTATTTTACATGGGTGCGAGAAACTTTGAGAGTATATTAACTCCTGCAGAAAAATGCAAATTTTCTTTCGGAAATGAAAGTAGACGGACGTGCGGAATGACGCGGTAAACGGGTGCGATGTAGAGCCACGATTTTTCAGCGGGTAGGTATATTTGCAGCAGCCTGAACATAAAACTTTATGGTCTCTGCAGTATGAGTGCCAACATGTGTACGTGTATCTACGTATATGTGTTCGCATGATAGCGTTTCGTGTTTACGATACCCCTGAGAACTGGGCGGAAAGTGCATTGTGCTGAACAAGGGATGACGCGTGTTACCTTCCTGAAAGCGCAACACTTTCGGTTTTAAAAATGTAAACGTTACTTGTTTATTATCTTACGATATTGATTGTTTGTCAATATTACGGTATGGACTCTAAAATATATTTTTTTCAATTCTTTTTTTCGCTTTATAATTTAAACCAAGCATAGTTTATTATATTTATACACCAAATGAAATTAGTTTTCTAGAGAATATTTTACGTGTAATGATTAAATATATATATAATTCACATATATACGTATATAATATACATGTATAAATATTTGTTTTATATATAATTCTATATATATATGTATATATATATATATATATATATATATATATATATATATAACACTCATGAATAAAATCATATTTTGAGAACATTCGATACCGCATATAATAGAAAAGTGGATTTTACAAAGGAAAAATTTCTTTTACAAAGGAAAGGTTGATAACGATAGATATTTGCCGGTGAATCTCGCAATAAGTCGTTCTTCCAACATTAGTCACTCGAAGAGGAAGATTTTTATGAAGAAAATACGTTAGAAGAAAATTACCAAGCTTCTACTCTTTTCTTCTCATCCCCATTTGTAGATAAAAATGGAAGAAAAAGAAGAGATCAGAAATATGGTGAGCTTTTTCGCGCTTCGTGTGCACTATGATGCAAAAGAGGATTCTTTTTCCTTTTTTTTTTTTTTTTTATTCCTTCTCAAGAGATATTCTCATTAAATGAGAAAGAAAGAAAGAGAGAAAGAGAGAGAAAATGAGAGAGCAAGAGAAGGAGGGTAAAAGAAACAGTACAATAAAGGAAAGCACGACTTCGAAACGATGTAAAGGAGATTTCTTTTTACTGACTATTTCTCATAACTGTATAATATTGAAGACGAAGTCGAAACAGCTGTTGAAAAAAGGATACGAGAACCTTTTTCAAAAAGTTAAAATATCAAAAACACGGCGTAAATCAATTTTACATGAAAATTTTTTTCTTAATTCGCTCTTCGAACTGGAATCTTATTCAGTTTATTTCTTTGTAAAACGAATAGGTTGTTGATTATACTTTTCGTCTTTTTTATTTGACTTCAAGATACCAGACAGAGATTTGAATACTTAAATACACGCAATAAATGCATTTGAATAAATACATAAAGAATCGAAAGATTAAACGACAAAAAAAGTGCAAATTAGAGGTCAGTTTAGAAGATCAGATTTAACCGATAATATTACCTTCTTTCTATTTTTCAAGATCGATGAGAAAGGCACGCTATTCTTTATAAACTCTATACTTTATTAAAAAGTAAATTGAATACCATTTAAATAGTTAAAAAATTTTCGACATTTTCGTGAAATTTGCATGGAATGAAGAAAGAGATATTTCTTTCGATTAAATTTATATATAAATTCCATTTTAAAATATTTGTCGAATGACATAAACGTTACACATGGAAACTGTGCCATAGGAGCGATATTAACGCATCTAAATTTAGGATCGATTAACTAAATTCTGACAAGTAGGATACCTTTGACAGTTGCGGAAGACAAACATAGAGCAACAAGATAAACAAACATAGAGACGTCTCTCAATCTTGTTATATCCAAACACCTTAATGATCTTCCAGAAATTTACTCAACTGTATTACCCGTTCATGCTATAAAGGCATATACAAAAGTATGTGCATATATAAATATGTTTAATGTTTAATGGGTCTTAATCGACTTGCGTCTTCATGCATAAAAAATGATAAAATGATCGAATATATAAATAATAAAAAAGTGAATAAAAGTAGTTAAACCTAGCTTTGGATGTATCTCAATATACATGGATTTTTATATAAATAAAATATCTCAATACATACAGATTTTATAAAAAATAAAATAATATCATGTCTTTTTATATCAAATAATGTTTGAGTACTTCAGGAAAATTAGAAAAAATTACCGAATTACTGTCAATCGCAAAACGATTAATAATACAAATAAAATAAAAATGATTAATAATAAAATCTAAGACCTATTTAATTTTTATATTTATATTTAATTAAATAAAATCGTTATTAAGGACCGTCAATGAACAACTTATAAAAAAAAAAGAAAAACGAAAAAATTAAGTCATCAAACGAATAATATTTTCTATTATTTTTATATTTTATGAACTAAGTATATTAGATAAAAGAATAAAATGTGAGTACAATTAAACATAACTCTTACGGGTTAACATGTTAAAGTGGATAGTTGGATGTACATAGAAAAATTTCAGATTATCTTCTCGTCGCACGAGTCTCGTATAAATGTCTCATACACAGATTCTTGTACATATACACACGTACACGCATAAACGTAAGATAAAAACGTAGCTAAGGACGAAGGTCTCTCATGGAGGTCTCACAATCGTTTCATTCGAAGGACCTATTCCAAGTTTTATTATAACCTACCAATTGGAAGGTCATATTTTTCACAATATTTGAAATAAAATATCGAAGATACTATAGCAGCGAAAAAGATAACGAAATATTGTGCACTCTGAGAACTTCTTTTCGATTTCTTCCTGATGGTTTGATGAAATTTGTCACGTGACCTCACTCCGTAGATGATCATAAAAATTTTTATTGAAAAATTCTTGAAAATTCGTTACCTCGAGGTATTTTCGTATATGTAAAAAAGGTGAATGAAGTATCTGTTTACCTAAGAAAATTTAGATATCTATGATATCCGAGAGATTTTGAAAAATATAAAAGTTCAAAATTTTATGATAATAGAAAATTACGATGATAGCAACATTAAAGTAAATAGTAAGTAATATGTAATAAATTTTATATTATTATAAAATAATGTTATCTCTTCTCTTTTATTTCGATATCGTATTTATTAGATACGCAGAAACTTGTATCTTCTCGAGATATGTTCTCCGATTTTTTCTTTCGATTCATCGAGTTTTTAAACGTTTCACGATGTTATTTAACAAATTTCGAGGCCATCGAATCGATTTTTTACTTTAACTCGTTAATAATAATTATCTATAACGAACCAAATAATAAGACCAAAAAGAAAGACCTGGAAATAATGAGAGAAAATTATTAAAGAAATATTAATTTATATTGTAACGATTTTTGAAGTTTTAAAATTATACGAGTTAATAAGGAACATCATTATTATAGTTAAAGAACAAAAGAGCTTGGAAAAATACCAAACACCATGCTACTCTAAAAGTAATACGTATTTAACGTCAAAGAAATTCGTCAGTAAAAACTTTTCTCTTGCTCGCCGAACGTTCATTGTAGAGAAACACGAAGAACAGTTTCAAAATTAACTGGCGACAATATTGGAAAAATCGTGGAACTAAAGGTGGGAGACAAAAAATATAAAAAATATTAGATAAAATTTCTAAAAATATTTACCCTCTAAAACTTTATATAACTTTTAAATAACGCACTCATATAGTTATATATGTTGTTTTATTTTTTTCATGATTTTTTTCATGCAAAAATTAATAGTTACTTTATATTCGATTATTTTATCATATCACACTGGAAAATATAAATATAAAGTTTATTGTTAGTATATTATATAATTATACTATAATGTATATTTCATATAATATATTCTTCATTTTTGTAGATACGAACGAATATTTAATTATAGAGGATTAAAAAATTAAATCTAATGATTTGCATGATAATGGAACTTTAAAATTCAATTCGATGAATAGATAAACTTTAGTTGCAAAATTTCCTTTTGCGTTCGTTCCTCTTTAAAAGAATCAGCAAGGATGTGGATGAAGAAGAAGGACGAAAAGAAATAGCAGAGACGAGAGGTGGAACGATGTAGAAGAGGGGTAGAAGAAGAAATCTGGCTAGAGAAATTAATTACCTCTCTCTCTCTCTCTCTCTCTCTTTCTAGAGAGACTGGTAGACACTAAAAGTAGAAACTCGATCTCGTGAATGTAGGAAAGGGGTGGAGGTTTACCGAGAGTCTGTGAAATAGGAACGGGCAAATAAAACACTTTCGCTTCTAGCCGCGAAGAAAAAGTGACGACCGCGCCATTTCAACGGAGTCGACGACTGCACGATCTGGCTATAAAAAGAAATTTTTTTTTTTCTCATATTCAATATCGATTTTGGAATCATCTAATCTTCTGGAATTATCTAATCTTCCGGAATCATCTAATCTATTTATGAATTTGTATAACACGTTCAAATTTAGAAAAATCGAGAAAGATTAAAAAATAGATATAATACACGCGCAAAAAAACACGCACAATAAAATATTATTAGGCCAACAATACAATTTTGTAACAATATTTCTACGGCAGGGCCTTTTCTTTCTTTCAATTATATATAATTGACACGGCAGCTTTCAGAAAAGTGTCTTTTAAGAAATGATACGTATCGCTTGAAACTAAATCGCGCAACGTCAATCAATGTAAACAGCACGTGTGTGTCGCGTGTCGAGATACGGATTCGATTCTGGCGAAATAAAAGAGAATTAATGACTTTTTCTCCCTTGGGATTGCGTGAGTTTGTCCATGCATTGGTAACCAATACAGATGAAAGAGAGAGAGACACAGAGAGAAAGAAAGAGAGAGAGGAGAGAGAAGAGAGAGAGAGAGAGAGAGAGAG
>NC_057685.1:12245240-12366085 GCF_014466175.1 Vespula pensylvanica
AGAGAGAGAGAGAGAGAGAGAGAGAGAGAGAGAGAGAGTAACGTCGATGAGCTAGTATTGAAGTAACCGAGAACGTATATAAAAGCGAATAGATGGGCTCTTGTATAACTCGGAACTCTTCGACGTCCATCCAACACGAGAACGTGCGAGGGATGTTCGTCCGATCGATAGTTCGATGAGTTAACTCCGGATACTCGCGAAAAAGAAGAGCAGAAAAGATTAGAGAGAGAGAGAGAGAGAGAGAGAGAGAGAGAGAGAGAGGGAGAGAGGGTGGAAGGAAAAGAGGACATGGACAAATTTGATGAAAGGAGAGAGCTCATCTTCATTAAAATATCATGGTATTCGGTATATTTCTCTCATTGTTGATTACTTTTCATCCCAAATTATCATTACTGAACGCTGACTGAACTTTACAAGTTCTCTTAATTAATTTCGTTGAGAGAAAGAGAGAAAGAGAGAGAAAGAGAGAGAGAGAGAGAGAGAGAGAGAGAGAGAGAGAGAGAGAGAGAGAGAGAGAGAAATAGATGGTGGTGGATTGGATAGATCCCCATTTATTATCGTGATATTCTTTAAACTTTTAGGAATTTTCACAAAAGTTTTGTGAAATGCTGATAATGAATAATCTAGTTGTGTACCTATCGCTGATCCCACAGTTTCAAAATTGAGCGAGATTAGCGAACGTTTTATACTTCAATCTCTTGAAAATATTTTCATAGAGTTACACGAAAACGTATAATTTGTTCAATTTGTTCTTTTTTTTTTTCTTTTCATTCAATCTCTGTTTGTTCTTATTTACACACAATGCTCCTTCAATGAGCGTGATTGTTTATACATTAAAAGAATGAAACTAAAAATTAAAAATTTTTCTTATTGTTCAATATTTTTTTTTTTTTTATATCCACCAGCCCAATTTCTTTTCTCTTAATTTTTACTCAGCTTCTAACATACCTCCTCGTACAAATTCCTTTAAGAAACTTGCGAATAATCGCTAACTCAGCTCCGAGAGAAGGTCGATAGCGCGGCGTCTTAATTAATTTCTATGAGCGAATCCTGAACATAAAGCACGTAAGAAAAGGTAAGGAGAAAGAGAAAGAATTTCCTCATTCATATGTGAAAATTAAATATGCGTCTCAGTTCCCTGCATTCTAATGTGTATCTTATATTTATCTTTTTATCAATTATATTTCTACATTTGTAAATATAAATATCTAATACACTAATAACAAAATATCTATATGTATATAATTAATAGATAATATAATAAATAATATAATATCTATACAATATTGTATAAATATATATCTATATACATAATTTACATCTATAATTTATATAGAATATATAGATATTTCAATATTAATATATCAGATATCTATATAATCGATTTTTAATATATATATATATATATATATATATATATTATATTCTTTTTAATGATAATAAGATAACAAGAATTAAAAAAAAAATTATAATAACTTCCATTATGTGGTATGAATGTGTATATATTTTATACAAATATTGAATGAATTTCTCTTAATTTATACTTTTATGTATTATGAAAATATATTATGACGAATTTATTACATTTACGATTTTGGTATGATGATAAAAAGGTAAA
Source organism: Vespula pensylvanica (assembly GCF_014466175.1). Classification (NCBI taxonomy): domain Eukaryota; kingdom Metazoa; phylum Arthropoda; class Insecta; order Hymenoptera; family Vespidae; genus Vespula; species Vespula pensylvanica. Next base: position 12,246,859 of record NC_057685.1, read on the forward strand.
CAGCGAATTGGAACCGTTGCATAAAAACAAAAAAAGAATAGAAGCACAGGAACTGTACAAAGTTGAGCCCATTACGCACGTATGTTTATTTTAGCATGCAATTTCGCAGATGCGTTTAAAATGTGTACACAATCGTGCATCCATGTATGCCTTTTACAGGAGAAAATAAAAAAAGAAAGGTCATTCGGGCTTCCGGAATGATTAATGGAATGGTAAAAATTCGATCGACAGCACAGTCCGAACTCTGAAGTGAGATTTATGCCAATGTTTTCCCATCGGACACTTCAACCTATTCTCTCTATTTTTATTTTCGACGATGTTTTGCCTTCTTTCGAACAAACGTGATAATATTTTCAATAACACTTCAAAGTTTTATTATCCATTTTTTTTCCCAATGACGTGATTCTTTTTTATTGATAAAACCGAAAAATGTTTCTCTTTTTTTAAAAAAACTAATTGGTTATTATATATATATTAATTTATTTATTAAATACATAAGCAATCAAATATAATTCGTAAATACATCAATATATATATATAACATTAAAAATTCATTTGCTGATAATTAAAAATAAAACGAAGTCTTGAAAAAACAATATGTAACAATTTTATAATCGTTAACCATAAAGTAGAAAAAGATCTTATTATTTATCATCTAAATAAAATCAACGAAAACGAAAGATCTATTCCGTCACTGAATATGAAAAGATAAGGATCAAAAATGTTAGAGAATTGATCGTTCGAAAATCTGTCCTCCCTTTTTTTAACACGTCCAGTCGGCTAAACAAACGAGGGGTGAAGAAAAAAAAGAGAATCCAGAAATCTATCATTCCCGACGGGGTCCGTTCTCTCTCCGAATCCTCTTCGTTGAGATGGACCTTTTCTAAGTCTGCTTCTTCTTTTTCCCCTCCTTCTTCATCGATCGATCTGTACTCCTTTTATCGGCGTTGCGACCTTCGAAAGCACTTTTTACGCTCGAACGTGTCGCCAAGATTTATGCGCGAGTACTTTAAGGCGCCTCGTAAACGAGACGATGAATCTCGGTCGAGAGACGATTTTCTATAGTACATTGTAACCAACGTACACACATACACAAATCAATATTTCAGGATGATTATGTCAAACGAATGAATTCATCCGTGAATAATTAACAAGTTAGAATGGAATATATTTCGGTGAGTTGAGCGATCGTTAAAATCATTATTAACACAATAGAATAATGAACATACTTATCGCTGCGCATTAAAATCTTTATTATAATTATAAGGATCAAAAGTTTTTTTCATATTGATTGGTAATTGATTTTGAAGAAAGTTATTATTGTGTAATAACGAAATAGTATTAATATTTGTTTATGAAAATATTGTGAAATTAATATTAATTGAGCAAAAGTGAATTTGATTATCGTTTCAATTATGTTTCCTTTCTGAGGTGGAATATTAAGGGACTAGATCTGTTTTCAATTTGAATAACTATCTCTTACTATTGATAAATATTCAAAACAGCATGTGCAATTCGAATTTTATCGTCTGAAACAAAGTCAACTAATTTTCGTCTAGTAAATAAAATAGAAAAGAACGCATGTGTTCGTTCATTTATTATATTGTACAATGGAAAATTTTGTTGCAACGAGGAACGATTCAATAACGAGAGGATGCACGCATTTTATTTCCCTACCTTCTATTTTCTCGTTTAGTCTGCTTTTATATACGCTACTCCGATTCCATGTTGAAGATCAATGAATTTCCACGCTTCTATAAATACGAAATAAAAGTGAAAAACGAATAACGGAACATAAAAGTAAACAAAGGAGTATTATAACTTTTTTAATCTGAAATTCTATGGATAGATTATGTTTCATGAATTCATAAATAAGTATTTGTATATGTAAGTAAGGAATTTATTATAATAAAACACTACAATATTTTATTTTAATACATATTGTAATTATTTTTACTTAATTGCAATATTATTGTGATAAGTTCATTTATAATAAATATTTAATTTTATTAATTCTGAAGAATTTTTTTTTATTTAAAGAAAATTTATTTCTTTAAATAAAATTATTTTTTAAAGATTTATTCTTTAATTTATTTATTCTAAAGAATATTTATTCTAAAGAAAATTTATTATTAATTATATTGTAATATATACATATGTGTGTGTGTGTGTGTGTGTATGTGTGAAGCAACTAAATATTTTTATATTATGGAATGATTTAGTAGTTGTGTAATGATCTATTATTCCCATCAAAGTAATTTAAATTCGATTCATCTTCTTCTTTTACTTTGTCGACAAGAATTAATTATCACCGTTGTATTATGGTACATATAATACAAGTAATGATATATTGCCATTGTACCGAAACTATTAGACCGCTGTTTATACGGCAAAGAGAATGACTCTTTAATAAATATCCGTTCTACCTTCTCAGAGAAGTCTCTTGTTATTCTATATTATACAATTGCAGCATCGGTCCAGTTACATTCACAATAAACAAATCATTTGTTCACCTGTGTCGAATGGAAAGGACGTACGAAATAACAACGTGGTTATATCGTTAATTATCATCAACGAGATTAATTATCGATTGTCGATTGAACATCTATTATCTATATCACCTGCTTTCTAACGTGTCTTATACATATTTACTAATTTCTTTTTATATAATAATTAATTAAATATAAAGTTAAATTATTCTCATCTCTTGACAGAAATCTATAGATAAGAATTTACTATAAATTTGATTAAATACTAAAATTAAGATAAAATACTAAATTTCTATTAAATATTTATTTTTAAATATTATTAAAACATAATATGACCAATTTATTGTCATTTATTATCACGAAACGAAAAGTACAATGTATTTTGATTAAATGTATGAACTTGCAAAATTATTCTTGTAACTAAGTTAAATACGCAATCTATTTTCATCTATTTTAATTTTCCATTTTATCAACCCCGATTATTATTTTTATCTTGTTTCTTTTTTCAAAAAAGAAAAGCCTCTATAATTAATACGAGATTTAAGAATGTGATTTTTTTTTGTTTTTTAGTAAATAAACGATGATAATAAGGAATAATCGCTAAATAAATTAACAACGAATAACAAACTCGCGGTAATGTATTACGGAAACTAGAAACCCGATGTTTGTTGTTCGGAGTGCGGGTTGCATAATTGTAACAGTATATTTTAATGAGCGGTTTCGCCAAGAGAACATAATGTCGAAAGTTTCGAGACAGCAGGATCGTTTTATCACAGACTCCTAATGTCGTGAACGCATACACATACATATATACATACATACTTGAGTTTCCATAAGCGAGAACACACTCCGAGAAATACTTTTTTTATATGAGAAAGACGATTCAATCTGAAATTACGATTTTAAATTAGATTATTGTCTAGAATTGTTCAAATGAAAAGATTGTTTGAACGAATATCGACTTGATCGTAAAACACATTTATGCGTTTAAATAAGTGGTCAAAGGAACAATCTATAGTTATAGTTTTAGATTATTACAATAACCAAATTGACTTCTCTAGTCCAGGTTGTGATAAAATTTCATCAAAAATGAAGATAGAAAGAGAGATAAGGAGAGAGAGGGAGAAAATAAAAAAACGTAAAACAAAGAAGCAACATTCCATATCTTGTGAAAATAATAAAGAAAAAGTAGTATTATAGAAATTGAATCAAAAATTATTAGAAACTTTACTGCGTGCTTCAAGTCATTTACTCCATATATAGGTAACGTTACGAACAAGAAAAAGTACTTAGAATTAATTATCTGTCGGGGAGAAGTTTACTGAAGTATTTTCTGGTTACCGTATACGTATATACACACATTTATACATATACATACATATATTCATTCTTGTGTCTTGCATATGCGTACGTGAACATGCAGTAGGCGTGACCGAAATCATAAGCATAATTTCTTTACCGAACTAGTTCATAAAGATCATTAGTCATGGCTTTCAGTACGCCGATGTATCATGGAGAACCTGCAGTGCATGATTTTATTGCTTTTAACAAGGTATACCATCGATCGTTAGCACGTTTACGAGTCACCAACGAAGGTGTATAACCAATCGAAAACTTTCTAATCCTTTCTTGTTATTATCTGGCTATATAGTTCAAAAAATGACTGTAACATTTAAAGCTACACGAATTTAACTCGTAAAGCTTTTCGTGATATCTGAAAGCTTGCGTTCAATGATTTAAACGAGAAATTTATCAACCGATCGGTCGTGGTTATTAGGTTGATAAAAAACTTTACGAACATTTCGCTATATTAAGCTCATAGTTGAACTTTATATGATCTCTTCAAATGTTGGTCATCATAGAAACTCAGAAACGTTCAAACTCTAGAAACGTTCTTCTTTGATTTTCTGCACAAAAAATATGGAAGTTCTCTAACATGTATACAAGCATGTATACGTATGTATGTTTATTTATATATTGTATATAAGCGTGTGTATGTATATATATATATATATATATATATATATATATATATATGTCTATTTTAGTGAAAGAGAAATAATAAAAACTATAGAGACTAGGAGAAACAATTCCCAAGCGTTCCCGATTCGTAATTAAGAACAGCATTAACCTTGTTCCGCAAATTTACAGCAATGAAAATAACTTCTCCTACAATGATATCTTACTCGACGCAGTTCAAGCTTCCAAGACAAGTGCTTTTAATTAAAAACAGTACCAAGCAACTTTGTCCACGTCGAGAGGATCATAAACAAAAGCTGATAGCAATTGCTATGATTAGTTTAACAGGTGAATTGTGAATTATTCAATTTTACATATACTATTATATGCTATTTAATTAATTATTAATATGTTCTTATAATAATAATTAATCTTTTGTAATAATATTTTTGTAATTAATAGATTAATTTCTTAAAGATTACCAAATATCCTAACTAAAGGTCAAACAAAAGTAGACTCGATCGATCACAGAAACAACTACAATTACGTTACTGATTCGTTTCAGAAACGATCACTTTAATTGATTTCTCTGCCCACCTTTATTCTGTTCCCCTTTCTTCTGTTTCTTCCTGCCTGTTATTGCTCTTTTTCCAGCGGTGTGTAACACTATAGGAGGTACTATATTACTAATAATGTATAATCGATGTATCGATTTGTGTACACGCTGACAACCCGTCACTGAAAGGTCTGTTTCCGAGTTTGACAAATTATCAATAGTGCATTGTTGCTTGAATGAAGCTAGGATATTTCTAATATTATAGAATTCATGCAGAATGAATTCGCAACTGTGCATACGTAACTGTTATATTTCATAATCCTTCACAAACTAAATTATTTATATTCTTTATCTATTTTATTATATTATAAAATAATATTCTTACATCATATTTATTTCTATTCGTTTTTACTTATTGATTTGTGACTATACTTACCTTCAAAATTGTATATATATATATATATATATATATATATATATATATATAATATAGTTAAAAATAGTATGATATTTAAAAAAAAAAAATAAAATAAAAAATAATGAATGAAACTGAATGAAGCAAATATTCTTAATAATTCCTAACTATAGCTTTTCATTCGTATAAAATCAATACACACGATTATTACAATGTTGACTGAAACAGAAAAAAGTTTGCAGTATATTGAGTTGAATAAAATATTCGATAATTCGACGAACGAACATGCTTTTCGAAAAACCCACGCGGATTATCGAGTTCACTCGTCGGACATTTTTTTATTTCCTGGAGTACTAACTCTCATATAAGTGTAAATTACTTTTTATCAATGAACATCACGAATAAATAAAAATAATTTATTTTATATCGTTGGATGTCTCTTTGTATAATATATATAAACGTTCGGTTCCATTCATTGTTAATTTTTTCATTTCGATAAATAAATTCATGTAATTACAACGAGAAACGTATTGAAAACGAGAAAAATAAACGATTTAAAAATATAATAAAATAAAAAATTAGAAAAACTAGGTTTTATTTCTTTATCTCTCTCTCTCTCTCTCTCTCTCTCTCTCTCTCTCTCTCTCTCTCTCTCTCTCTCTTCCTTTCTCTCCGAAAATCATATTACATTTATATTGAAATAAAGAAAGAATATTTGTTTTTTCAAAAAAAAAAAAATAATCGTTGCTTAGAAGAAATTATTCTGCGAAAAACGATAATGATGCAAAAATTACGGAAACGAGGATTTTTTATTCCGTACAATGAATTTATAAATAAGTTTTTTTAAGTGACAATGAATATGGATATTTATCAGACATTCCATTTAATTCAATTATAAAAAAAAAACATTTCTTTTTCTGCTAATAAAAATAAAATTAAATTTGATGGTTTTAACAAATCAAATAAATGAACAAGATTTTTTATCACGTGTTATTTTTCGATTAATTTTCGATTACTATTCATTCTTCTTTGTTAATTTTAAATTTTAATTTAAGAATTTATACATCTAGAGAAATTACAGTTTTCATTTTCATTAACAATACATGAAATAATTATACGAATATATACGATATACGATATACGAATATACGATACCCATACAATATTATATTTTTCGTAACATAATTTTTAATTAAATTATGACATTTAATTATTTTATCGTCACATTAAAAAAATGCAAATGGAACTTTTTCCAACAAATAATAAGATTATGCTGGAAATATACATAGGTTACAGTAGAGGATTTAAATATTCTTACAGAAAGAATACAGAAATATATTTCTATTGTACGAATATTTAAGTATCTCATATATACATGTGTATATATATATATATATATATATATATATATATATATATGTATATACAATAAGACTCAACTTCACTCGAAAGAAAGATAATCGTGCGTTCTCTTCGTTATCAATGATGACCCAGTTAAAAGCACAATAGCGTACATGTAGGCTTTCCTAACTGGAACTTTTTCAACGCTTTTGAAATCTGTCAAGACATAGTAGCATCGTTCATTTCGTGTGAACCAATATCGTTGTTGGTCTCTATCGTGCTGTCGTGTAAATAAGTTTAAACGGAAGTCTACAGAGATGAATATAATAGGGAAGAATAAGTTACTGAGAGAACAAATGTCACGTATACCCTACGGCACATTCTTGAATATCTGAAAGCTTGACAGCCATCACGTTTCAGCCTAGTCCAAATATTTTCTCTATATCTTACCATCGACCTTTATTGTCTCTTTCTATGTCGCTTTTATCTACTTCGAGTGTGACATAAGTTAGTTTAGAACATCAAGAATTGTAAATTGTATTACCGAGTATTTGCAAATTGAAGTTATACAATGTAATACTATTTTCAAATAATTACTCATGACATTTGTCGTACATTAAGGATTGATAACTTAGCAGAAATTAATAATAAAAATAAACATAATCTATTCAAGATTATGAGGTGAACGTCAAAGAAGCAAACAAAAAATTATTTAATATATGTATATCTAACGTTGATTAAGAGTATAAATTCATAGTTGAGATATTAAACGTGATATATCAATAAGATCCAAATCGAACAAACCTAGAAGGTAGAATAAAAAGAGTGGATACAAAGAACGGAAAACGTCACATTCTGCGTGACCAAACTGGATACATAGCCAATACACACAACACGCATAGAAGTACGAGGGAACGTACAGTACAATGGAAGAAGAATGCTTTGAATTCGCTTTTCGTTTCGATTCTCTACGATTGTTCCGCCACCACGAAGATATTTGCTTCTAAAGTCCAATCGATTCGATCGTCCGTTGCGTTCGTTCGCGTATCAGATGTATCTGATATATTTCAACGTATACTTCATTCTGGAAAAATCGAAGACAATCGCAAGATTCATTTTTTTCATCCCTTTTAAATTCGAACATATACGTACAAATGAAAGATCGATTGATGTATCTTTATACGCCGCGATCTATGTTCCACGTTCAATTTCCAAGAATTTATATGGGTCACTACTTCTATCTGTTCTAAGAATAAACGCATTGCAAATCGAAGCGAGCGCGTTATTTCCCGATCAGTAAATTAAATTGCATGAGTTTGAAATGTAATCTCGTTGGACTTTTAAACGTGGTTGCAAATATTCGATATAAATAGTATTTGTAATAATATATATGGTATTGAATTGTATTATAAATTAATTTAATTTTGTGTATCATTTGTTTGATTTTTTTAAATAAAAAATACGAATTCTTTTCATAATTCTCGAAATAAATTATAAATAATTTACATCGTATAGTAAAATATTGTATAATTAAAACAAAATAAACTTTCTAACGTTCTACAACGACGTTGAAATTAATATCGTTAAGCTAGTTATCCGATTACAAGGAGGATAGCAATAATCAATTAAGAAAGATCACGTAAATAAAGTGATATAGTTTTATCGTCGTTTACAAAGAAATAAGAACAAGTTTTCAAGAAGGGGTGTAATTTAATTAAACTTTCTTATAGCTTGTCAATAGATAATCAATAGATACTGTCGTTTGAACAGATAATCGATAGAAGGATGCTCGGTAAAAGATAACGTTATTAATACCCAAATATCTTTTTACCTTTTATAAGGCTCTTTTAAAATAAACGAGCTTAAAATTCTGACGGAAAGAGTTGCCTTCGTTATCGGTTAATAAAAAAAGAAACGAATCGATTGTAATCTATAGAAACTTGGGAATTCAAATTCCTTGATTAATAAAAGAAAAAACAATTTTTAAATTCCATTAAAATTGAAAAAGACTTTATTATTTGATTCATAGTTTTTAAAGGAGAGGAAAAAGAAAAATTGATAAAATATCGAATTTGTTTAATACTTTAGAAATATTTTTGTTCCATCAAAACTTAGAAATTCCATCAAAATTGATAAAAAAGAAATTACGAAGAAAGCTATGAAAGAAAATCAAATCGATGTTCAGGGAGATCACAAATGTTGGAATATCTTTTGAACGTACAAGGGCGGTACGAATATCTGGACGTTTTCCCACGTTGTGAGAGAACAGCGGAGTGTGTAATTCATTACATGAAGGCAACCGTATCGTTGAACGAGACACTCACATCGAGCTTCGGCTTCGAGAAAGACCGCGATGCAATAAAGCACTGCGATTCATGGGCGTGTCGCTACAAACATTATTTTCTCGATGACGTGAAAATAGGTTTACCCTATCGTTCAAATTCGATTCTGAATATATACGTAGATACCTATTAAGAAAATAAATCAACGAGATTTATTCATTAAAAGTCATGTAAATGAGTTTTTATCATTATTTTATTTTATTTTATTTTATTTTATTTTTTTATATAATTTTCTTCCTTTTTTCCTCTTTCATCGGCGTACGTACGTGACTTCGCACGGAAAAGTAAATGTGCAAAGTGCGAAATTTTGCAATGCAAACTAAGCGTCGTCGTAAGAGAAAACTAAGTTAGTTTTCTCAAGTTCTAGCATCTATACATATATATATATATATATATATATATATATATATATATGTATACATATATATATATACACATATATATGTATAGTTATGCTACTTATGTACGCTTGTAAGCTAAAACCTCTGTCATGTAAGGTACATAGCTCTACGTCATTAAGTTAAAACGAGTAGCTAATTTTCCACGTTTTAATATCTCGGGGAAAACTTTCCACTGAATTATCGTCGATGACGAATTTTCTTTTCTATCTTAATAAAAGATAAGAGATATCATTTTATCTCTTGTATAAATGACGAAATAGATTTATTATCTAAATTCTAAGAACTCTGAATGAAATTTTTTCTCATAACAAAGATTCATAGATACGTGAAAAATATGATGATGTATCTTCTCAAATATTTGCAATAGTGGTACAACTGGATTTATCGTTTTTCATGGATAATCGATAAAAAACGACAGGCGTATGCAAAGTAACACGAGAAAGAAGAAGGAAAACCGACGATATTTTATGACTATACTTACGACGCTAGTCACAAGGAAAAAATTCGTACGACCGGTTGCATCGATCATCATAAAATTTTTGCATATTCCGTGTGAAAATGGAACTAGGAGGATCGATGCTGTCACGTTCATTTATAATATTTGAAAAATGTATGAATAGATCTTTCTTTTTTTCAAATTAACGTAAGTAAATATCTACTATAAATCAAATTTGCTATTAAGCATAAAGAAAATTACATTCGAGTTTACATTCGTTCTTTTTTATTTTTTAATATTCGCTTATCTTGTTAATTAATATTCCATATGCAATAATTTGCATTCGTCATTTCTTGAAAACTTATACGCGAGACTTGCATTCTAATTTAAATACAATTCAGATTATTATTAAGTAATTTATCTCTTCTTTATAATTCACTGTGAACTAACGACGAAACTCACAATACGAACTTTCATCATATATATGAAGAAGAAGAAAAAGAAGAAGAAGAAGCGTATATAAAAGGGATAAAGAGTACCGTCGTTGAACGTGCTGCTGAATAAGATAACAACGTGTAAAACGACACGGTTGCAAGTTTCTGTACTACGAGAGTTTCATTTTCGTTTTACCGTTAAGTAGTTCAAGAACAAAAAAAATTCTTTTCGAATTAGGGATGTAAAAAAAGTGTGAAAGAAAAGTAAAAAAAAAAGAAAAATACAAAAAATCAGACTGCCAAAACTTTTCAAAGCTCTATATAAAAATTAACGATCAAATTTACCATTGCATATTTTATGCACCAGATACGAGAAAAGCTTCGTTCTAATTCGAATAACTAGATTTCGAAGACATACGTATATAAAGCTTTTGCACGCATTCACACATGTAAGTAAGATACATAAGATGTTGAGATTCGTCAAAAATATCTTGCAAATGCCTCATCGGCCAATCCGTGGTTCGTATGAACTCTGACGAACTCGTAAGATCCCAAGATAAATATAACTTTTCAACCTGGAACTTAACGGGATCTAACGAGCCGTTCAAATCCTATTGCGTTTCGTAACTCGTTTATCTCTATATTTATTTTCATCGTAAATCCATCGAATTCATTATCGAATGTCGTAAAGTGACGTTTTAAATGTCACTTTTTTAATCTCTCTCTCTCTCTCTCTCTCTCTCTCTCTCTCTCTCTCTCTCTCTCTCTCTCATTTTCTCTTTCTTTCTCTCACAACCATCATCGATAATTAATTTTAGACACATAAAGTGAAGCTCAACGTTATCGAGGTCGTTTCTATTTTATACCGATAATACGACTTACGAAATGTTTGCCTTACTACGATATTCAACTTGCATATTAATATTAAGGTTACCGTGTGCTTTTCACCCTACCAGATTCATTTATGCTTAATGAGATTCGTCTGGTCTTTTTATAACACTCTCCATCTCTTTTACCCGAGTCCCGATCGTTAAGTTTTGAAACTACGCCTACGAGTGACCGCCTAATTTCATTTTATTATATCTATAAATCTTTATGAAACGATATTGAATTTGTTTGTATAAAGCGAAATGATTATCGTATTTGCAATCTTGTAAGAACAAATTCAAGTTATTTCTATTTGCTTGTTAAACTGCTGATGTCGTTTCAGGTGAATGAGGAATCTATCTTTCAAATTGTCTATACGAAGGTAATTGCATTAGATAAGGATAATAAATTAGAAAAGACTTGATTATTTACCCTTTTCTTCGTTCTACTATTATCTCGATTACGTTCTTCTTATATACGTTACTGATGAAGATTGAAAGATAGCCTTGAAACGAGTCGTTTGATGAAAGAATATTAAGAAAGTCTCTATATTAAGAATAAGCACGAAAGGATAAATGAAAAATGAGTTAAAAGAAGGAAGAAAGGAAAAGGATATTTGAAAGATTGTAGTGCCATTGTAACTAACAATAATTCGTTTCTCACAATAGATAAATACAAGATAATATATGTCGTGCCACTCATGCAATCTTTCACTTTAATCTTTTTCTCCTGTTTCTTCTTTTTTCTTTATAAACGATAAACACGATCCTCTTCGTGATTCACCAAAGAAACGAAGTGTACTAAATTCTAAAAAGATTAAACCGGTCGAGATGTTCAATGTAAATTGTATAGTGTAAGAAGAACGTAAAGACTACTATTAAAAGGACTCATAAAACGAAAAGTAAAAGTTTGTTTCTCCTCTTTGCAAGAAGCTTCATAATTTATGATATTCAAAAATCTTTCAAACGCGTAACGTCACGATCGAGCCAAATATTTTCTAATTAGAAGTATGTAAACCAATCAAATAAATGATATTTATTCTTAAATAAAATATGAACCAAAGAAATTATCATATCTGAAGTTGATTTAATAGATACAACAATAATATTCACAAACAACTGGAACATCCTTCGTATTCGATTTTTTAACTTAATTGTTTACTGTGCATTCGAGAAAATATATGTATGTATGTAGTAAGAAACATAAACACATACGTTAAGAAATGTTTAACCATTTCTTCGCAACCATATTTAAACATAAACTAACTCGTAATAATTTAACTTCAAGCTTGAGTTTTGTTACAATTTTTATACTTTTCTATAGCGTTCAAAGGATTCGTTTTAACGTTTAATTATTTTCTTTGATCGATACAACGCAGACATTTCTATCGATCTTCTTAGAATTTTACTTAAAGAGCTCTATTAAAGTATTCTAGAAAATAATTAAAAGATAATCCTAAATGAATTTTTTCCATTATGAACGATCAAAAGTGATTTGACCTCTATCTTCCATTCTCTTTTTCTCTTTTTACTTCTGATTGCGATTACGAAATTTCAAACTTTTCCTTCGAGATTGATTCAACTCGAGCAAGTTCGCAAATACGTACGGTGCATCCACGATAACGTTCGAGTATACACATTTCAACGTGATCGCGATGTAAATCAGGAGAGTGTTATTTAAATGAAAGTCGCACGTGGCTGGTCACAGTATTGCGAGCACGTACGACATACGTAAATATAAAACTATCATATGTACATACGTATGTATGTCATAATTAACGATAAAAATGCGAACGTTCTGTGCGACGTCCATCCATCACGTTCGTTCAAGCTCGCAAATAGTGACTTGGTTTGATGAGTTAGCGTTTGACAGAAAAGAGAAATATCCTATCGTATTAATTAAAAACTCGGAAGTCTCTACTGAAACTTTCGTGATATTCGATAAACGTTACCCATTCATCAAACGAGAACAACGCATTCGTCATTTGGCGACATGTCAAATTTATACGTGAACAACAAAGTATGTGAAAAATGAAGAGGTCTACACAATAGAATGAACCTTTCAAAGAGAAAATGATAAAAACTATGTAGCGACGTTGAAATATATTTAAACGAAATGAAATCGTTTAATGGAATAAGAGAACGAATGTCAGAAATATTCGTATATTCTACAGTAGAATAAATTCGCTTACGAACAGACGAAATTGTTTGTTAAAAATTTCACAATTCAGAAGAAAATTTAGAAAAATTAAGTAATTAAATTTAAACAATATCTATCAAAATGCGAATTTTAAGAAAACAGTCATTGGTTTTAATAACGATGGGTTAAATATTATACAAAATGCGAAGATTCGATTTTTAAAATATATCTAAAAATTTAATTGATTTTGTTTATTCTGAAAAAAAATTTTGTAGATTAAATTTTGAAAAATACTAAAATATTGTTTATGCATGGATGTATTTTTTGAATGATTTCTTTTCAATTTTCATAACAATGAAGCGAAATTATTATTCACAATAAAATTAGTTGAAAGAACTGCAAATGTTTGAATTGCGATTGAAAATGACATTTATAGATGCGTTAACACGTTCACCAACGACCGTTCCGGTTGCGATGGAAACGTAGTCGATATTTATCTGTATATCTTCGTGCACGCGAAAAGACACAAAAAAGAGAAGTAAAAAGTATGTATGTCGAACCAGAACGCACGCACCTTTCCTGTAAAAACTTTCCCTGTGGTCGTCTTATCGCGTCTCGTGTTTTTGATGATTCAAATAACAGAGAAATATAAAAGGGACGTTACAATTCAACCTAGACATCGTTAGCAAAAACTTTAAATTAAAAGAACAAAAAAAATTATCATTACTTTCTTCAGAAATATTGGCAGATTCGCTTATCTTTAATAATTTTTTCATGATTATAGTATTCTAATATGCAAATTAAGATAATCATATTCCGTCCGTGGATATACTAAATTATAATGATTTTGAAAAAATTAAAATATTACGATGTTAAATAATTTTTATTCCTGGAGAAATTAGAACAAATCTGTAAGAAACTTCTTTCGAATTTCAACAGTACATTTATTTCTTTTTATCTATATTCTTTCAACTGCCGATTATAGCAAAGATTCGCCGAAGAAACGACCCTTAAGGGGGTAGTTTCACGTCGCAGTTTCTAGTTCGAAAAGTTTTTTAACGACAATGTTGGGTTTTTCTGGAATAGGCGAGGCGTGACGATTTCACCTTTCCGACAGCTCATAAAATCAATGTTCTGTTGCCATTAAAAAAAAATTAGAAAGAAGTCTCGTAGAGAAAAAGCAATAAAAATTGATTTTATATGACAATTTAAATATGACGGTCGATTATATAGATTACATAGATCGATAAGAATACCATCGTGTAAAACGAGATCGATCGTAAACTCAAAAAGAAAAAAATAATTGTCACTTATTATTGTTGCTTAATTATAATAGATAATAAAATTTAATGAATTCCTTGAATAAATTTGAATCAAAAATTTATAACGTAAAGTCATTTCTAGATAAACAATCCATTGTTGCAACTAGACGACAAACATTATCAAAAGTTTTTAAATTCAACGATTGAACTTCGATAAAATTGCAATAACTTTTCCTCCTTTTTTAATTTTTTGAACGACCAACGTTACTTCTCCTTTCTTTCATAATAAATTCGAATCTAACTATTATCAATGAGAAGAGAAAATAAAATTTAATTACACTGATTGATCGAATTCAATTTTTATATATCATAGTCAAAACGTTCGAGAGTAATCACCTCGATTCTGGCATCGAAAGTTGAATTATATCCGTCGACGATGAGACCAGCGTTTGCGTTAGAAATCCGATTTATCGAATAAATTTCGCCCGAAGAGACATTTGATCGTGAGTAGTTAATAGATTTTCGTTTGAAAAATTCAGACCCGATTTCGATGTTAATTGATCGGTCGTATCGTAATGCGAACACGTATATCAATTTTAACATGGCATACTTGCTCTAATCGTTTCGTTGCATGTTTCGTTCGCTCATCGATTAGAATAACATAGAGATGATTCTATTATAACTTCTATTAAGGCTCTATGCACGTACGATGTAAGCAAGACAGCTCCGATGTCGAAGTCGCGAACGAATGTGTCTCGATAACGAAAAGCTTTCTCCGCCGCACTGGAACGACTCTCATCGTTAGACGAGTTAACGAGAAGCAAGCTAATCGTGATCGATCGCGTCGATCAGAAATAACGACGGCATGTCCATGATAAGCGTGTGACACACGTAGAACAGACGGTAAGTGCATATCGACGTAACAATGAACAACACGATTTTATCGCGACCTATTCCGCTTGTACTAATCTTGAATTATTCATTCTTCGAAATATCCGTTTCAACGACTAATGAAAAATTTATTTTTTTCTTATATATATACCGAATTTTTAAATGTTCAAATTAATATTAATAAAATCAATGTTCTATGCATCATCTATCAGTAACGTCAATAATAACCATATAATGCACGATTTTTTTTTAATTTTCAGGACAAAAAATACTTATACCGGCTAATACTTTGTTAAATAATATTACAGAAATGCAAATAATAAATTGTTAAGAATGTTTACACTGTAATTAGGCGATTATACGCATTATTTAGAGTTAATAAATATACGTAATACTTGAATTAATAATATTTTATTTCAAAGACATCTGACAGTTACTAATGTTCTTTGTTACTACTTGCTTGTCCGTCTTATCAGTGACAATTATCACTACATTCTGCGTTGATACGAACGTATGTATGTATGTATGTACGAATGTGTGACCTTAATGGAGGTGCTTCCGTTTCCTTTTAGTTAAAGGGATGGTCTCTAATAAAAGAACAAACGAACGTATTTTACCTACTACGTAGTTATATGTACCTAAATGAAAGGCAGGAAACATCGATAATCACAAGTAAATGGCATAATCAATATTATATGAATTAATCTCAATAAATTTTTTTTTCTACGCTTCTTGAATACGCAAATATTAGCATACATCTAATGGACCAATCCTATATGCTCGATAACTCAGAGATGAGTATATATATATGTATATGTATATGTACGAAACCATAATCTAGTACTCTTTATCGCCTTATGGCTGGAAACAATAGCGTGTCGTTTAATGATGAGATGAAACATCGTCGATCTCGTTAAATCGACCTTGAACATTAATCTCATAGTTATTACATGAGTAAGCACGATGTCATACGTCCTATGAATCTTTGAAGAGAGATTTCTCGAAGGATTTCGTTTCTTTGAATAGTCAGAGAAAGATCAATAGAATAAATTTTGAGGAATAATTTAAAAGAAAAAGAGCACATTACCAAGAAGGCAAATTTCATAGCCAGCTCTTTATTAAATATATAATAATATAATAATAATTTTCTGTATTCTTATAGTGACAAATATTTCGTTTAAATATAGCCGAAAAAATCAATATTGTAAGGAAAAAGATATCCAATAAAAGATTTTATCAAATCCGTGATATATCCGTAAGATAAATAATTTTTTATTTTTCTTATATTAATAAAACTTTGCGAAGCGATATTATTTATTTAATTAGACTGAATTTTATTGATGACAGGAATATAAAACGAAGAGAAAAATTTTAATGGTGAGATTAATGGAATCTTTTAATATCTATTTTTCTTTTTCGTCGAATTTCCAATCTAAAGTTCAATTCTAGGATTAATAACCGAGCTTCTGCACTCATTGTCAAGCTATAACTAACTCTGACGATGCAAAAGTATCGAGAAAATTGCTCCATTATCTTTCCCTGTTCTCTCATGTTTCTCGTGTTTATATACGCCCGTCTCTTTCCCTCGCAAGAATTGAACTGACACCTAAATGGTCGATACGAAATACCAGAGGGCAACAAACTCATTAATTAACTACCCCTTTTAGAAGGAACTCATTCGTCACTGCATTCATTACGAAATCTCGGTAACGATCGTCAAACATAAGGATAATTTGACATGGAAGGTTTCAAGGAAACCTTACTTAAATAATGCATTAACGTTAAAATAACATTGTCAATAACTGTGACGTAATAAATATTGGGAAATGTCGCTATAGTTGAAAAATTTGAAAGGAAGAAAAATTATTCGTTGAACAAAAGATAATTTACGTATCTGAAGGACCTAACTATTTAATAAACCTGTCGATCAACGTGAACACGTAGAAAATAATGACGTAATAAAAAAACAAATTCCGAAGAAGGGAAGTAGATATTATAGATTTGCAAAGTGTACACGGTGTTAAACTTTCTAGAGAGAACTGACACCTAAAACGTTGTGGAGTTTGTGAATAGTTTGAGGATGAAAGAGTTATTTAGTTCCACTATATAGTTCCCTCGGACTTTTAGATGTCAAGCAAAGTATTACCGAGCTATCTCACTTTGTATGACTAACAGTTTCTATTCGCTCAATAGTTGGACTTTAAACTAATATTTGAAGTTCTCTTAATCGTAATACTCGCTACGGTGCACGTACTTACTTCTGAGATTTATCGAAATCGTCGCAGAAAGGAAGAAAAACTAATAAAAGAAAGGTGGAGTATGAGAAAAGAACATTAAAGAAAGCAAAGTTGAAAGGCTAAGATGTCAAAGAGAAATTTCCCTGATAGAGGAATTCAATATTCATCGACAACAATTTCATTAACTAGATTCAAAGAAGAAAAATTAATGAGGCTAAAAAAAATTGTTTAATAGTCTGAAGATTTATCGTTGGCCAGGTAAAGAGTGTCCAATGAAGAGAGACAAAGACAAAGTGAAAATGAAAGAGAGAGAGAGAGAGAGAGAGAGAGAGATGAAGCGGTAAAAGGATTTACCAGAAGTGTGTTTGTATCGGTCAAAGGGACGTTAAAGGGCGGGGGCTAAAAGCTCTTGGCGTAGCCGTTAGCGAACCTTCCTTCCTCTAGGTGACAGGATGGAAATTCGAGAGAAACGCATTAATGAAACTAATAGAGCAAGCTGTACTCCGAGCGACTGTACTCCTACTTCGAAGCAAGATGAAACGTGGCGTAAAGTCGGTCAGCCTCGCGCTTCAAAGTGCCAACGTGGCTTTATTAACTGGTTGTTAATTCGACCTACGATTCCGACCTTGCCTATGTGTTAGAAAATGAACGATTCGTGCCGTACGATAAAAAGCTTGACTTCTTGACGTTCGACACCGCCCTTTTCGATGTTCTCGTCGATCGACATTCAGGCCCTTCGTTAAACTCGACGTAGGAAGCTTCGATCAACACTCGACTTCTGTACGATTTCTCCAACCTTTGAATTAAACGTGTTTTATCAATATCCTGTTCTCCTATCGTAATCAAACATTTTATTGTAAGATATTATATAAAAAAAATTGGAACAATTTAATAAGTTTTTTGGTCTTTAATTTTGACATTTTTTGTTTGAATTAATTAGTTAATAAATAATATATTAAAAATACTCTCTCTTTATATATCGTAAGTAAAAATTTTGAGAAAATACATATAACAATATATTACAATACATAAGAATATACAAATACATAGAAAATGTTTATTTGATAAAAGCTTTAACGTAGAATCGTAATTCTTTATATATTATTGTAAGTATTGTACAACGATATTTTATTGCCGCTGAGTTATCAATTCGTTTAACAAATCGATCATTATCTAAGTGTTATGCATATACATCTCTGAATTTCATAATATAGTAATCGAATCAGCGAATAAATTGAATATGTTGTTTGTTCAACGTTTATCCCGTCGATTCGAAATCTCTTACTCTCACGAAAACTCGATTTCACTAGCCGATCAGCTGATTCGTAAATTGACCGCGACGGAAATTTTCGCGGTAGGCGGCTTGCCGACGACAATTCAAAGATTAATTTGTAACATGCTCGAGCCGCAAGTGTGATTGAATTAATAAATGAATAAATTAATGAAATGTGAATTTCTCTCTTACTACGATCTAACATCCTTTTTCTTTTTATCATTGTGGTCGACTTTTTAAAGATTTACTTTGAAGAAGATTCTTTTAATATTTTTTATATTAGAATAAGCTGCGCTTTTTGCATCTCCCCTTTTTCTTTCTCTTTCAACGAAATAATTAAATATTCTGTCTACGACAAAGGATACGGGTTATAGTATTAGTCATCGTTCATGAATTTATAATCACACGGCGGTTTTAAGCAAAGGTAGCTCCATTTTCTTGTGCGCAGTCTTACGCTGCTTGATCCCTGTTTGCATAATTCTGACCAATTATGGTGGACATCAAAATTCTGGAACGAGTTTAAATTAATGTACATTTGGTCGAAGAGTTAAAGAGAAAAGTAGAGAGAAAGAGATGGAAAAAAGGAGACTTAAGAGAGAAAGAGAGAAAAAGAGAGAGAGAGAGAGAGAGAGAGAGAGAGAGAGAGAGAAACAGAGATCGTGGTGGCCAAACCGCTTTCGTAATTACGCGGCTCACGATACAGAACCTCTTCTAAACGTGTATCACCGAGATCGATCGGATAATGTTAATATATATACACATATATGTACATATATACATACACACACACACACATATATATATGTACATATATACATATATATACCATATACGATAATATTAAATCCTATATGTACCTATTCCTCGATAATAATCACTCTCGAAGTCGTTCCCTCTAGAAATGATCTCATGTTATAACGAATTTCATCGAATTTACGTTAAAGATCACAAGTCATGCTAAAATAAATTTGATATAGTTATTTATGAATGATTTTGAAAATTCATGAAATTACACGCTTTGCGATAATCGTAAATGCCAGATAAATTAATCGGTTCATTTGACCGAACCTCGACCGTCAAGATCGTTTCATGGAAAATCGTATACGCGCCCAAGGGATTACGAATGGGAATAAAGCAAGAACGAGTAAACCGAATTACGTGTATGTATACACACTACCTAATTCCACGTAGTTCTACGAATTATCGTTACACCGAAGATCAGAGAAGGAAAACGCTGCGAGCAAAGCAACTACATTGGTAGGAGAATAAACGGGAAAACAAGATCTCAGACGATATATATATATATATATATATATATATATATATATATATATAGTCTGTATGTAGTGTCTCTCTATCTTTCGTTTATATGTGTAGCATATCTCTTTCTTCTGTACCTCTGATTCCCTCTTTTTCTTTCATTTTATGTAGGTACATATATGTAGAAACTCATATATATAAATAGCCAGAGGGTTTGCGAACACCCCCAATGTCGACAGTGAAACCAACCCTAAAATTCTGACCACGTGATTAGAAGGGTGTCGTTCATCTTTTTTTTCCCTTGGCAATACTTATGTTAACCTTGTGCTAAGGAAAGATACAAATTGTATTTGGAAAACTATTTTCAGTTCGTAATCATTACCAGCTGCCAAGCTCTATGATTCTGGCAATTTTCTCAAATTTTTGAAATAATAATCGAACAAGTTAAATCTCGTCAAGCATGTATATCGAACAGGTATATCGAATATTATCGGCTATACGGTAATTAATATTTCATTGTGCGCAATAGCTCTCTCTAGATATTATTATTTAAATATCAATTCGTAATGCAATGATTCTCTGGGAAACTAATGACGTAAATACGTTTCGATCGCGATTATGTTATTAATGTTTGGTATTATATTGTTTAGAAACGTATTACCTCGGTTTAATTTGTCCCATTTTATTAAACAGGTTGTGAATGTATTTAAATGTCCAAAGAAAGAAATAATAAGAAAATTAAATAAATGTAGTTTTTACATTTTTACATTTAAAATTGATTGCTGCTGATTGTACGTAGATCAGAGATTGTAAAATAAATGAAAGACTAACGTATTCAAAAGAATGACAAAGTATAGTCAGTAATAGCACCATCTTTGCAAAGTTTAGTATGCCATTGTTGAGAAGAACGTCTTATCTATAAACGTTCCCACAGTTAAGAAAAGATAAAAGTTCTGCAAACCTTGCGCGTTTCCTGGTCACGATCTAATCGTTGGACTCCCTTGAAAGGTAAATGCAAAAGAATGGAAAGGTCTATGGAAAATCGACAGAGATTATTTCGTCGTGAAGAATCTATACAAGATCGAATCAATGCATCGGAAAAACAAATGAAAGTTACTTAAAGCCTGAATAATTAGCGAATGTATGTTTATTATAATCCAAATATATGTTTATTATAAGATACGACAAATAATAGAACGCATTCAGAGTGCTGCGAAAAGAGTCGATTAAAAACTAACAAAATAGAAACTTTATAACGAAAATTATGATAATAATTTTATCGTCAACAATTTAATCGAATTATGTATTAGAATCAGATATTCAATGTGTAGAAATTTTTGAAAGCACTCATCACAGTAATATCGAATCAATCAGATTTATTTATCATTCTCATGTTCTATATCTGAAACGAAATTGTAGAATATATGTAACGTTTTATATTTTAAGAATCTTCCATTACATGGAATCTCAGTTAGACGATTACGAAGTCACCAATACAATTTATTCATTCGTTTATGAATTATTTAGTACGATGGATTTCAATAGATCGAATCGAAACAATACCGTTCGTACAAGATATCGCTTCGAAGGTGGCAAGCTGTTCAAATTTTCACGATAAAGGACAAAAACAAAAAGAAGAGATGATATTGGTGAAGACATCCGAAAGAAGCACCATCGATCATGCATGAACGTAGAGACAATGGAACGACCAAGTCCGTATGGAAACATCTCATGCTTTTTTTCGATTCATTCTTTTCACCTCGTCAGGTTTTGTTCTGTCCCTTCTCGATCACGAAAACTTGACAGTGAGAACCACGCATAGAAAGTCAATTTTCAAACAATCTCCATTGTCCTATGTGTATGGCCCTTCACAAACTGTCATATGCTCCTTATAACTTTTGACAATTTTATCGACAGTTTTATCAGCAATTTTTGAAACTGTGACAAACGAGTAATATAAATTTCGAATTCTATCAATATCTTGAATTCTACCAATAAGAACGAAGTGACAAATTTCTTGTGATCGACGTATCTATTCAATATCCTTCACAATTTTTTTAACACGTTGAATATCGTGGGAAATACTTCGTTAATTTCGCAAATTTTATTTTTAAGATTTTTTTTTGTGACATATGGAATATACTAAATGTATACTTTCTAATAAGAGTAAAGTCTAATGTAAAAAGTATGATAATAAATTCTTTTATATTTTTTATAAATCTATGAAAGATATTAGAAGAATATATCGATTTATTTATAATCGTAGTCGACGAATAGTCGACGATTAAGAAAAAAAAAAGAAATACATCAAGGTTGATATCGCAGGTTAGAAAAAGATTAGCAGAACCTATTAATGAATGACATGAAATAAAAGCTTCGAATTGCTCGATTTTTCGTCGTTTATAGTAAAGTACCTATCACCCTTCGATATCTCTTCTCGTCACGTAAGTAATTTGGATGCTCGTAAAGGAGGCAAATAAGAAAAGGCGATGGAATGCGAAAGGGGAAAAAGTTCTTTCCGAAAATAAGGGTGGAAATTAAGAAGAAGCGGGATTTAATCTTCGAAGAAAGATTTACGAAGACTTCTCACGAATATTATTCTTACCTTTTAGACTAGGTCACGATACACTACTATACTTGTTTAAGATGACGACGAATACGATTACGTCGATGGTATACTTACCGACGTACTCCGCCATCGTACTACTTGTTGCTCGCAATGCTTTTACAATCGAACGAAATGGAAATGTAAATTCGTGGAATATTAGGAGAAGATAATTCTAAAAAATTACGAAATTGAGACGTAGTATTTACATGATTCATTTTCGTCCTTGTTTCCAGGTTATTTTCTATTTATTACAATTCTATCAGATTCTAAAAAAATGTCCTTTCTTCTCCAAGGAATATTTATATTTTAATAAAAATATGACTCGCTACGTTGTATTTTCCAATACAATTGTTCCGTTTCTATATTTTTCCTTTAATCGAATAATATAATGCTTCAACTTGTGAAACATAAACCTTGATAAAAACTTGCTTTTGTTTAAAAGTATACAATTTCATTCGCATTACACTCACGTGCGCAGACACTCGACACGTACACACAAAGAAGTTGAACATTTATCGAAGAGAATGTATCGTGTCAGATAACCTCGCTCTCATTTTATAGTTTTTATTTTACATTTGGGAAAAGCGATAAGGTACACAAGTTTTGTTTTTCTTCCTCCATTTCCTTCGTCCTAAAAAATCATTGTTGAAGATGGGAAAGATTTATGACGGAAGGTAGACTGGCACTAGATAAGAAAGAGACGTTATACCGGAATAACCTTCCACGTTTGTAGGTAAATATTTTTTCCAAAAAAAAAAAATAAGAAAAAGAGAGAGAAGGGGGAAGAGAAAAAGTAAAGAAAAACTCAAAGAACAAAAAGTCAAAAGAAAATGAGCGTCACCCGGTGCAACCCTCTGTCGTGTGATAATCATTTTCTCGACGATACTACAGATGATAACGATAATAACAACGCTTGCAACACTTCTTCATAGATGAAAGAAAGAGAGAAGAAAAAAGTAGGTAGGTAGTACCTATAACAACGAGACGCTAAGAAAGGAAAGGAAAATGTCGTTTGTACCAAGCTGATTTCTATCTTGATTTCTTTTTTCTTTTTCTTTTTTACTACCGACGTCATGCTAGTTGTTATTAACGTTACACAACGAAGGACAACACTATTCTTCTTTCATTTTTCTTTTGGACCTGTAATATCCTCGGATATCAATCTGATAATTTTCTGTTAGCTAGAGAAATTGCGTGAACTAGAAAATCTCGACTTATCGTATAGTCGGAATCTATTATTCGCTACACTTAAGTCTGTATATATCTATTTGCATACGTATACATAGGCTGTTGTCACGCAAAAAAATATTTCAGGTTTACTTTTCGACATATTCAATCGTAGAATCGTACGCGTATGATCGTACACGAGTAATATCTATCGATCGCTTAACTCCGAGCAAGAAAATTTCGTTAAAGCGAGAAGGTCATGAATAAGTTATCGCTTTTACCTCGATCGTGCAGCATGCTGGGCAAATAGTTTTAATCATGTAATAACTATCTAGATTATGGGTCGTTCGAGTTTCAGCATTGGCAAATGTAAACGCTACAATTAAATTGGGACAACGTTACTTCTTATCGATCGTAAATAAATGGACTTATCGATTTATGAATAAGTACGGTTTTATTGTAAAAAATTCCTTAGTTACAACTGCCACTTATTTATGAGTCAATCTCAATACATGAAGAATGAGAGAAAAAGAGAGAAAAATCGAGTATATCGTTTCGAAAACGATGATATTTTTTTCTTTTATCTTCAAGATAGAAGAAAAGAAAAATAAAAGATCTTCATGAACGGCAAGTTTAAGCTTGAACGATATGTCCTAAGCTTCTCGAAATTGAACTAATTTTTCGAACCTCTCACAATGGAGAAAGAAGTAACTAATACGTTAAAGAATCACGATTTGATGTTCGGAAGAAGATTTACGAGTACCATTTCCGGCCTATTTTCCCCTATCTCAACGAAATTCCTGACAAATACGTTGCTTCCTGAAACGTTCCAACCTCGACGAGTCCCGTTATATCGACTAAACGACGCCATCGAATTCACGATCTTCATCTCGTTAACTAAACTGATACGTCGTGTCACTGATCTTAAAAAGAAAACGTTCTTTTATATACATATATATGTATATATATAGAGTCCATCGTTTTACTTGTCACTTAAAGAATTATCACAGCATATCGTTCAAGGATAATACTGAAAGAAAAAAAATGAAAGAAGAAGGTCCTTCGGTGGATTTGAAGGATAACAACGGCGTCGACGATGGTTGCTCGAGACAGAAGGAAATTTTTCTCCAACCACCATTTTGTATCTTCGTCCTTCTTATTTATCAGATTCGATGTAGCCACGTGCCTCGAGGGATGATAAAGAAGAAAAAGGTGGATCTCTCTGAAGAGATCGTCTCCCTTTTCTTCCTTTCTCACTCGCTTTATTCTCTTCTAAAAGTATTTATCGTTAGCGATTCGAAAAAATGGCTTCAAAAGACATGTTTATTTCGAAGGAGAAAATATGAAACTATAAGGGTATCTGTACGTATATAAATATCTACATACGTTATATAAGCTGTGTTTGAAATTCGTATTCGAAAAATATTAAACATTTATCTTCACTAATATTCTTAAAATTCGACTACGTATTACCACTGCAAGAACTATATGAGAAATTGTCATTATATTAATGGATACTAGATTCTAAATGAAGTTAATTATATAAATAAGGAATTGATAAAGAGATTGAGTATATGCATTCGCCGATATATACATGTGTCTTGAGATATGAGAAAAATTATTTTAATTAAACTCATTTCACACGTATATAATTGTTTAAAAATTAAATTACGTAACGATTAGACAATTTTATCTTTCTAATGAAAATATCTTTCCGGTTTTCTTTCCTTTTTTTGCAAACTTTATGTCTCATAGCTTTTTCGAATATTAAGAAAAACGAAGGTAAAATTACATTCGATGAAATACGCTCGTTAACATTTTCATCGTCGAGAAAACATAACAATATTTTAACTTACCAAAGTTGTTACCTTGGAGATGACTGCTTCTAAAGCCCTTCGATAACGATTTACCGGGATACTTAAACAGATTGTAAAAATTCCGACGGTGTATTGTAAAAATTTTTAGTTCGATATTTTTAGTTACTTGGAGTGTCGTTCGCAAAAGAAACTGTCTTATGTCTGGAAAATAATGTGTCCTATCGATTAAATCGAAGAAGTGATGAGAATTCGATAGCTTCGAGCTCGTATAAAAGATATTACAGAAAAAGGTAGCCCTCTCTTAGAGACAATAAGCTACTCTGTTCCTTTTCTCAGATTTCTTATGTATAAATGTATTATACTATGGAAAGAAAGAAAAAACGTAATCGATATTTATACTTTGCTTATAGTCTCTCTCTCTCTCTCTCTCTCTCTCTCTCTCTCTCTCTCTGTCTCTTTTTATCTCTCTCTTTTCCTCTTTCTCTTTTTCACTGAACTGGCTTCTTTTCACGAGTGATACATCGTTCCCGTCGAAAGAAACGAAAACTGGATGAAAGATATTGGCTTGAGTGGACGATAAATTCACTTTTCCATTTGTTTGAATTAAGGGTGATCATTGTATTTCTTTTCTCATAACGTTCTCCGTTTTCCATTATACTTAAAAACCCATAGAAATTATTTTATATTTATTTTCGAATATGTCGTTCCTTCCGAAAATTTCACGAGTATATCCATTATAAAGTGTTCCCTCCGAAGCTTTTAAAATCTTCAAGAAATATGCTAAAACGTGAGAGATTCTCAGACAACTTCATACGAGAAACATGACGGACGAGAGGAAAGCTTTCCTTTGACCGACGTCTACTATCTCTCGGTCCTCTCTATTTTCCTTTTATGTACCTACTCTTCGAATCTTGAAATCTATATAAGAAGTAATACATTTTTCACCGACATATAGAAACACGTGTTGGTAAGCTACATACATCATTCCGCTTATATTCCCTCAGGTACGCCAATTTAATTTTATCCTTTTCAAGGCGAAGATCAAATTGGAAGGAGCTAAGGAAGAATAGATTATACATTAAAACGTAATAAAGATTAATTCCTTTTTTTGCGAGTCTTATTAATGTTTAAAAAAGAAGATACAAGAAAAATAATATATAACAAAGCGTTAATTCTGCCAGAACTGAAATTTCGATACAGGAAAAGAACAAAAGCAGTACGATGTATTTAATGACGTTCGCTGTGTAATAAATAATAGTTCCATTATTATATTTCAAAAGTGCAAAAGAGAAGTATGAAAAGCTTTGTTAAAATATAATCGAAAGGTAACTGGGATATAGAGAAAGAAAAAATACAAAAATAAAAAATCCAATAGAAATAAATAAAATTAATTTCCATTCCGATCAGAAATATCGATTATTCTTAATTCTAATAAATGAATAATCTTCTGAAATAAATTAAAATTAAAATACTTGGATGTATCGGCGAGATATTCGAATAGCGGCTTGGTAGAAATTTTGTGCGAGATGTTTCGAAGTGAAAGTTTGAACCGAAATCCCGCGAAAGTCGACGATCTCGTGACACGAAATATGATTTTACTTGGGCGAAGAAGAATTATGATAGAAAGAGGCGAGTAGGTCGTCCATTTTAAACCTGATATCGATCTATCTTGGTATCGAAATACTGTATGTAAGTTAAGGTAAGCCACGAACGACCTCAAAGAACATAGATACATATGTATAGCGTCTGATACCATCTTCTCTTCTCTCTATTTCCTTCTGTATACCAAAGTATCACACACGTATCGAATTTATCTTCGTGCTTGTATAGAACATAGACATTTGTTATTCCCGCTTCTTTGATCTCATGTAAAAATGTAAAAATGTATTAACAAACGTATTAATAATCCTACAGTTTCCTCGAATGTTGTTATTCGCTGAATTTACGTGTACAGTATATATATATAATATGAAAATATATCTGTACGAGAATATATATAAAGACAAACGGGTCATCGAGAGATTACGACTAAATCCATATATCTACGTATTTCAATACGAATAAGTAGATTTTTGTTAAAAAATGAGAATTCATCAATTTCTCGATTTTACCGAGAAACTGCTTATACGATAAACAAGGTAAAAGATTCGAAGAGAAAATAGAAAAGATGCTCGTAACTCGCACACGTTGTATCCCCGCGACGATTCTTTCTCTCTGTTTTTCTCACTCTTGGTGTCGCGTATCTATATATTCTTTCATAAATGACGTATGAATCGTCCATGTTCGCGTATTGGCACGAGCCGTTTCCACGGCGACGACGACGACAAGGACGGGTACGGCAAAACGAGAGGAAAGTTTTCATGGGTGTATCTCGGCATAGGGTAATAACTTTTTCCATTGTATAAAACAAAAATTACGGCAAGTTACATTGAGAATTTATTACGTTCGTTTATATTTCTCTATATTTTATTCTTTAAATTAGATTAATCGTTCGACTAGTTACATTTAAGTGCGAGATTCTGACACGTACTTTGATTTATGAGAGAGAATTCATTTTAATTATTTTTTTCTACGTCACAAGCAATATAGTTAAATGAACAAATAACAGAGAACAACATAGGACGAGATGACAAAAAGATCAATAGTTTCATAACGTCTCTCGAATCTATCTTTCTTTTTTTTATAGAAAGAAATGAGAGAGAAAGAGAGAGAGAGAGAGAGAGAGAGAGAGAGAGAGAGAACGAGAGAGAGAAGAAGAAGAAAAAACGGAAGGAAATTTTTAAAGCGAAACCGTCGGAAATTGCGAAAGCGGCACGTGAGAACCGCCCTAGCAATTTCCCTTCCATCGTGTCTGCTTTTCGACTATGAACGGTCTGAAAATGGTTCGTCGGAGGGTTGGAGACTTTCGATAGGGATGCCAAAGCTAAGGGAAAAAACAGAAAGTACAAGCTTATGTATAGGGTATCATTCTTCTCGGAGATGAAAATTTTATGACAAGGCGAACGCTCTCGCGGGAAGCAGATGGCACACATTTGCAATAATTTTAACAAACGGGATTTTACATCTATCTGCTATAGTATCGACGATGCTCTGATAATTTTCTACCTTGAATAATAATAATAATAATAATAATAATAATAATAATAATAATAATAATAATAATATTTTAGCATCAGAAAAAACATAAAATAATAAAATACTAATGATGATAATAATAATAATAATATAATCAATACTTATTAATCTCTTCGTTAATTAGAAAATTTTTTCGAGATACAACTCCTCCAATGATAAATAACAATCGGAAAAGTATAGATTGATCAAGAAACTCCGTTATATATTTTCAAAATATATATGATTATCTCAATTTTAAATGATAATAATAATTGATAATAATAATAATAAGAAGAAGAAGAAAAAGAAGAAAAGTAATAATAATAAAATATTATAACACAACAATAATAAAAGAATATGTGACATGTTAAAAAATTCGTATTATGATCAACAAATCAAAAGTATTTGAAATGTTTAAATAGGAGAATAATGAGAATATAAAGAATGATACACGCTCATCTTATTATTTTAGCATACATATATATACATATTTTAATATTTGACGTTTGAAAATTTTATATTTCACGAGAAGCTGTAAATAAACATTGTCTACTAATTCGCTCTGTTCTTTTTCTATCAATAACTAATCAAAACAATATTTTCAATAGAAAATTTTGTCCTATTTTTATTATTAGATTCAAACAACATGAATGTTATTCCACCGTAACAAAGAATTTCGTCTAAATGAATTTTGCCTAATGAATCCCAAAGGAGTCATACGCTTGCTGTGAAACTTGGATCGCGAAATGAAATTTGAAAATGAAAAAACAGAAAAAGAAAGAGAAAGGGACAAGAAAAAGACGTGGGCTACTGTTGTTCACGGAAATGTTGAAAGCTCTCCGAATGAAAGTTGCCAAGAACGAGCAAAGGGAATAATGGAATTGTACTGCTTCGTCGTTGATAAAGCGCGATCTTTTTTAAACCTGCTAGCAATCTCGAATCTAATAATCACGAGAAAAAATTATGCGTGGGTGTTAAAACACACATAATCTTAGCCCGCACGCATTTTACGATATTAAATGCTTCCAAGAGAATTCAATGTATCCGAGTACGAATACGTGAAATAAAAAGTTTGTTATTTTTCTGTTGGTTTTTTTCTCCTCCCTTCCCTGCACGAAAAGAAATTGTAAAGTTATAAAACGTGTTGCTATATTTGCTGAGAAAACAACAACCACGAGAAAACATCGGGAAATAAATTTTTATAAGATATCGTAAAACCGATATCGAATTGCATTCTCCTAGCACGTGATATCATTTCCTTTGATGGTTTTTGTGTCATCGAACCGACTTATTTCATACATAGGACAACGGAACTGGAAGAGGAATAGACACTTTCGAGCGTGGAGAAAGATGTTTGTTTTATTACGAACGTGCTCACCGAAAAGTTTCCTTGAATTGATCGAAGTTGATAAACAAACGTGTGCAACAAACGACAGGGTTTGAAGGTACGATTGTAAGTTATATTCTAGCTCGAACTGTCTGTCGAACTTATCGATCAAATTAAGTGAACGTAACGTCAATATAATATTCAACTTATCGATCGTGAGAATATCGAGGAAGTTAAAATAGATCGACTCGAATTTAACGAAAGCTTCCATTGCAAAATTCGAATTAAAATTTACGAGAGAAAAAGTAAGAGAAAGAAAGAAAGAGAAAGAGAGAGGAGAGAGAGAGAGAGAGAGAGAGAGAGAGAATGTGTTACGTGCTTGAGACGTTTGGCCCCAATACATCTAATCAAGTTCGTTCTTCGATGGATGGTCGGGTCAGGAATTTGTATTGTTGATTTTCCACAAAAACTTAATACAATATCGATTTCGTTTATTCGTTTCGATGATTTTTACGGTCTGAAGTGAGAAAGTAGAATATTAAAATAAGAAATGCAAATGTATCCACATTGATTTTTTAGTTTTGGTTGACAAGGGAGAATTTCCAACGAAAAAATTCAAAAAATTGTAAAACCTTGGAGAATATGTAGAGCATATATAGATATGTATGTATAATGCAATTTTTTATTACTACTCAAATCCATTTCAAGGGAATAAAATTTGCTGGTGAAAATTCAACTATTTTACGATTCTATGTCGTAATTAGGAAGTTGTAAGAGATAGAAAAAATTAATTCTTTTAATTAGGACTATCATTTGATTAGGACATTCATTAATTATTTATATAATTAAAAAAAAAAGTTATAATTAAAGATATTACTAACGTTTTCTAAAATTAAATTTTTCACGTGAAATCTTAATAAATAATTTAAATAACTATGAAACAGTATAATATTTTTTTTTTAATACAAACAGTAAATAATACATTTTTTACTAATTGATAATTCTAATTAAAATAAATAACTTTTGTCCGAAAACTTTTTTTCTATCTCTTACAATTTCCTAGTTGCAATATAAAATTAAAAAAATAGCCGAATTTTCAGGAATCAATTTTACCCTCTTGCAGTGAATTTGAGCAGCTACAAAAAATTGCATTATATATACTTATATATGTTCTACATATCTCAAAGTTTCATATTTTGCGACATCTTCCGTTGTGAGTTTCCTCGATTCTTAAACAAAGACCATTCATTTATTCGCATTCTCCTGTCTTGCATTCGTTTACACATACACATTCCTCCCACGTGTTGATCATTCTTCTAATATCCGTTCTTATAACCTATCGTTTCTTTTTAACATTCTTTCATTATTTCTTTTCTTTTAATTTTCGTGTTTATAACATTCTTCTCTTACACCACGCATATCGCTTTAAATACTTTTTATTTTTACTATACATATCGTTTCGTTGGTTTGATTACGCCTTCGCAAGAAAGCTTTGAGCTTCAAGCGAACGATATGTGTCTGTATGTGTAGCGAAGGGGTGAAATGGACTGTAATAAAGAGAAAGAGAGAAAAAGAGAGAGAGAAGAGAGAGAGAATAAGGTTTTTCATCGACTATCTCTTCCTTGTTAAAAGCATCTATATACACGGAGAGTAAAACCAAAAGATTTTTTTTTATTAAAAGTCTTCCTTTGACCACGAAAGTTGACCACTTTGTAGTAAGGTTAACACGTAAATCTGTGAGAAAAAGAAAAAGAAATAATAAAAGTAAAAGAAGTCACATTTAAAGTTGCAAAATAAAATCGGAAGAAATGGAAGAAATAGGTACGTGAGAATTCGCAGTTTCAAAAAACTATTTTCCACTCGTTTTCCAGTTTTCTAGGCACTAACCGAGCGAAGATTCGCTTCTGGGCATGGCTTTTATCCTTTTTCCTTTTTTTTTTTTTGCTTTTCTCCCTCGTTGCCATTTCAACGCCACTTCTTCCATTCTCTCGCGTTTTAAACGAATGTCTAGCGAGCCAGCAACTCGCGGTAGCCCTTTTCGCGTTTGTACCCTATATCTTTCTTTCTTTTATCTTCTTTTTCACGCTCGTTCTCGTTAATATTCTGGAGAGACATTCTCGCGACATTCCCGACAATACCATCATTCCTTTCTTCTTCCACGTGAGAGTGAGAAATAGAAACAAGAGAAGTGGAAAGGAATGGAGAAGGGTTCTTGTAATCCAACGGGATTAAGTCAGCATCGGAAATCCGATCGTTTTGGCCAGTTCGTTTCTATGTCGACAGATTTTCCCTTATATGATCACTTTTCTATATATAATGATGTACGTTTATAAAGAAGATTTTGAACAAGATTATCTTTGAACTCGATATAACGAACGTTACAAATTGAAGTGTACTCAGGTGTTAAAAAACGTGATATGCCAAGATAAAAAAATGTTAGCTTAGTTTTCTTTTCCTTTCTCTATTTTTTTTTTTTTATTTTACAATTTCACGAAGAGAAAACAAACTTATATTACATAAATTACATGGGTCCTATCCAATCTAAAGAAAAAATTTCACGGAACGTCGAACAAAAGTATCGATCGAGTTATCTCGAAGAAAAGTATAGAACACCTACCAATCCAAAAGATAAACTTTGATCCTAAGCGTGAAAGCAGGAAGGATTCGGAAGGAAAAATAAAGAAGAAATCGCGTCCTTGGAGAAGGATCACCGTCTGGAAAAAGGGCCGCGCCCCGTAATCGTAAACGACCTCTCGATCGTGGCGAATGAGACGAATGGTAGAATTCTGAACAAGGGAGGGGGAAAGAAAAATCGATGTCATCGTGCGCACAGCACGCGGCATCCCAGGGATAATAGAAAGACGTCGCTTCTCGACACTTCCGATGTTGTTTCCGAGGCTACTAGTGTTAACCCTTCATCGATTGCGAGCCCACGCGCGAATAACGTAAACATTAAAGTCAATTTGTATTTAGAGACCTGTAACTTTTGGATGATTTCTACTCATCTTTTTTTTTTTTTGAAACAACAGAAACAATAGTTCTTATTTCAAAAACATCACGTACACCATTTATTACTTCCTATAAATTCGATCGAATATAATAAGTATGCTATATAAACAGACGAATTGCATAACAATGAGATCTGATTTTGTTCGACTGTAATAACTAGATAGCAGATTTTTATGCATCATAAATATTCAAGAAACGAATAAAATATTTATATATGTATTAAAAATGTATAGAATATCTATATATTACATATATCTATATACTACATATACTGCAATAAGCAATGTATTTATATGTTATATAATATTCATGATATATATATATATATATATATATATATATTTAATATACTTAATTTAGATATATATATTTAACAATACTTTTCATAACCATTGTAATACGTTCATAGTATAGTATAATTTCATAGTAGTTTGTGTTATAATAAGTTATGAGCACTTTTTTATAAATTTGATATTGTTAATTGGTAACATTAGTGTATAAATTAATTTATATGTCGAGAATGATCTCTTTACTTAAATTTACTCCATTTATTAATCCTTGTATGCCCACCTTATTTAAGATACTTGAAATTTGTGATAATTCGATAAATTCTACATTTTTTTTTTTAAATTTTCTACCAATTTTTTCTTTGTAATTATCGGGAATATTGTTTAAATGAGTTATGGAATTTATATACATTCAAATTGAATCATTCAATATTATCATTGAATTTTCAATTTCTATTATGATTGTGGTAAAGTATTTAAATAAATGCTAATGTACTTATATTACTATTTATACGTATAGCAGATAATATATACAATATGTTCTTATATATGTTATTAAATATAAATATACAAGACATATTAATTATGTCAAAAATGCAAAATCAAAAAATAAATTTTAAGAATCCTTTATTAATAAAACAAATTTCTATTTAGATTTCGTTACTTTATCTGTTACTTATAAAAATACGAATTTTCATAAACATCCGCCATTTATTAATAACCATAATAAATGAAATCTTAAATCTACAATTTTTTTTTCGTTTTATTCTTATTGTTTTGTATTAAGAAAAAAATTTAATATGTACATGAGTAGATTAATTTGAAAAGTAAGAAATATTTTTATCTATCATGAAATTATTCTTAAAATTCCTACCATAAGTGTTATCTAATGTGAATAAACTACACATATAAAAAAAATTCATTATCGAATGGGAAGCGGTCTCCATTAAAATTTGATACAAAAATAATGAAATATTTGAAATATATAAACGAACGTAAATGATTTTCAATGATAGAATTTCCAATAAAACAGTCGAGTCAAAATCATTAAGAATAATTTTAATCGTCGAAGCATATTTTACATGATCGAACGAGTCTAAATTTATCATGTCAACGAAACGAACTTTTGCGTAATAAAAATGATAAAAAGACTAGGGGTGAGTTGTTGTAGCTATCTTAACGGGAGAACGATAAATCCCGCGCGTTAACGGAGAAAGCACGTAATGCGGATGCGTATTCGAGCGTGTATACACCAACATGTACACTCCCTCGGCTCGATAATTTTATGAGAACAGAGAGCGTGTAGAAACATTGGAATGAATATGCGTGGAATCGAAACGTTGAAATTTATTCAAATATTTGCGTTCACGTAGCAGCGATCTTCCCGTTAAACAATAACCGAAATCACAAAAATATTTCTCGTTCTCTTTCCTTGAAACATTTTAAAAATAAAAGCAAGCGATTTGAATCGTTAAACAAGGTTTTTCGGAATATAATCATGTAGATTGATATGCGTTGAAAAATAACTTCGATATCGTTATCACACGAAGATCATGTTTCTCACTTTTTATATTCTTTCATCAAATAAGAATTATAAAACTTCGTCTCTAATTGAGTTTCAACGAAGTCCTTCCAACGAAGTACATGATAAAATTACAAAGTTACGAAACAATTCTAACTACCCACAACTAATCGAAAGATAAAGTATAACGAGTAACGTGCGTTATCATTAATCCGAGGTATACATTTTCATAATGCGAGGATCACGAATTAAAAAGAAAAGAAAAGAAATTAAAGAATAACCTTGAAACCTATGTATCGTTTTTCTCTTTTGAAATACGCGTACGGAATAATTTGCTTTGCAAGAAATCCTACAGTAGTTGAACATACGTTGTTACGTAAAGAATGTATGCACGCTACGCACGTGTCCAAGAAAAGAGAAGGGGAGAGAGAGAGAGAGAGAGAGAGAGAGAGTGAGAGAGGGGGGGGAGGGAGGGAGAAAGAGATACACCTAATGCAACACCATACGTGCTGATACGAAGTATCTACCGTACTTCGAAAGGATCACGAAGGATTCCAAGCTCAGAAAGGAAAAAAGAAAGAGAGAGAGAGAGAGAAAGAAAGAAAATGAGTGTAGATAAGAAGAAGGAAAGAAGGAAACAGCGGTCTAATACGATCGGACGTTTCTTTCTTTTGCGTTTTCATACTTACGGACACGCGGAAAACGTAGAGAAATAGCGGAACGTGTACCTATGGCTACCTATATACGGGTCATGGCGCATGTCAGAGTCAAGAGGGTGCGGCAGCGGCCAACTCGAAGAGCAAACCATTCTAGGGCGGATCCGTTCTTGTTCCCTGTCCCTTTAGTCCGTCTGTCTCTCTCTTTCTCTCTCTCTCTCTCTCTCTCTCTCTCTTTCTCTCTTTCGCTCTTTGTCTCTCTCTCAATCTCTCTCTCTCTCTCTCTCTCTCTCTCTCTCTCTCTCTCTCTCTCTCTCTCTCTCTCTATTTCTCTCTACATCCTTCCGTTTAACCTTCCTATCCAAGATATCGTGCTTTCCAACAATGTCTAAGCTTCTACACATCTTCGAGTTTTATTCTTTACTATACTCGATTTAACTACTTGCAGACTTTTACTATCTATCTCTTTTACTCTATTAAACAGTAATAGTATATGTGCGCGCACTTACGTGCGCATATATATGTATATGTATATATACTTATATACACACATATAGTATTGTATATAAGTATTCTAAATATTTTTCTAAATACCTTTTTAAGTATATATTTCTGTTTATATCTACTTTGTATTTACACTTTATTATAATTTATATCTCTATTTATTACTATTTTAATCTTCTATACATAAGTACTTATTCGTAGTTTTGTATTAAACTTTTTTTTGTTTATAACTTTTTGATATTACTATGGAAATTAAAATAAATCTGTCTATTTATTTGTCCCTCTTTCTAATTCTTCTTCTCGTCAGTTTTCTTTTTTGCTGTTCAACGATATCCAGCTTTCGATAACTTAGTCTAAAATTATGAACGAAATCTCATGAACATGCGAAAGACAGACAAGAGACCTATGTAGGTATTTTCGGGGTTAGTGAGTACTCGCATTCGACCGCATTCACTAACAACAAGGGATGCAAGAACCCTTGGATACCAGGCAGCATCAGGATCTAACATTTCGAAGTCGAACAACCTCCTGAACTTGGTGAGTTTCGATGTAACAGTTAAATACCACCTGTGTTCGAAGGAGAGTCGTGATAATGGCGAGGAGTAGATGTATCTAGACAAGATTCGAATCCACGCTATCAACGCGTTAGCTACAATTAGTTTGTTTTCGAATTCGATCCTAGCTCGACTACTTCAATTATCGATTCTTCGTGACTCTCGATCGTATCTATTGTTACTTCGAAATGGTTCGTTAACCGCATCTATATTGTGTAAATTACGAATCAATTTTAGCAAAAAAACATTGTTATAAAGATCAATCGAAATTTAACTCTGAATAACTCTTAGAAATGTTCTTTAGATATATTTATTTCACATTATCAATAAAATTTATAATTCGAGATGAGCTACTTTAATATCGACATTATCGTATTTTTGTCACTTTCCAGATGTCTGAATGCTCGTTCCGATCGCTATAACTTCAAGAAGTCATATCTTGAAATTATAGTATGGTCTATGAACAAAAAATTTATAGGATCAACGAAGCGATATATCTCACGAATGGTGCTTTTCACAAGAACACACGAAGGAAAACTACTTGAACGATGTACGACAGAAAATTTTCTATGGCCTCGTCACTTTTTCATTTTTAAATTGAATATATTTGATCAATTATGAAAGGCATCTTAAAAACGAACTGGATCGTTCGGGAATATTCCGAATATCTCTACTGCAAGAAACAAAGTAATGTAGCAAACAAATGACCTCGATACGTCGAGAAAGAAGACTTTGATAAAGATGATGTTTGTACATATGAAAGCTTACGGAAACTAATCTCGATAAGTCACATTGTGACTCCAAGAATCGATAACATTTAATTCCTAAGAGTAGATCGAAAAAGTCCATTAATTTCTCACGATCCGACTTTTTCTTTTACCTCTGAAGAATTAACGCTTACGCGTTGATCTCGTTCGAAATTTTTGCTCCGCTCGTTAAGGAGCACTTCTCAAAGGAGTCGCCATTTGGCAGCAAAAGAAGGCTACTACGTAGCGTCGGAAGAATCACTATTCCTTAAGGGAAACTGTAATAAACGAAGTGGATAAGACATTAGCAGAAATACAGACGTATTTTACGAGCGATCGTAAAGAGTATATGCTTTCGCTTGCGTATTTCTTATAGGGCGATATAATTTTTTAGTATTCGTATAATAACGTAATCTTTAAGCATTCGAAAATTCATAAAAAAAAATTCTCTTGATAATCTTCATTAAAATATATTTCGATAATACTTGATAAACGACGCGTCGTACTAACTGATATTTATGTATTCTATTTCGATCCTAATTACCTTCAAAGAATACATTAAAGCTTAAAAGAAAAAGGAAGAAAGATCTCGATCGAGAGGAGATGAAAAGAGGATGTTTTAACAGAAAGGCTTTCCGTTTACCGAAGAAATGCCATCGTTCGAGACGACATGAAAAGTCGTGCACGCAACATGTAAAATTGAGTATCCCTCTTGCCTAGTAAAAGCTCGACATTGAATATTGCAAAGAAAATTGCTGCTACGTGAGAAAACTTGGTGTTACTGCTGGTAAAAGAAAAAAGAAAAAAAGAAGTTAGGTATATTGCGGTTGGCAATTCGAAACAACGTCGGAAACGATAAAAATAATTTTTGTTCAAACTAAAACAGAAAAAAAAGAAAGAGAGTAAGAAAGAGAGACCGTAATGGGCTATTTCCATAAAGCTGAAATACTATCTCAAAAACCTGCAATGGCCGAATGAAACGACCTTTTAGCAATCTTCCTCATGCATTCTGAATAGTTTAGAAAGGACAAAAAAGTCCAGACATCTTAAAATTAATTAAGTCGATAAGGTTATCGAATTCGCTTGGGACACTCATTATCGTTTTCCGTTATATCGATTATCCTCGATACTATATTCTAAATATGAAAATTTAAAACTTTCGTGAATCCAAATAAAACAAACGATTTTTGTAGGACCGTATTGTTCGATCACTTTTTTTTCAGACAATTCGAAAAACATACTTTACGAATTAATGAAAGAAGTAGAAATAAACCTAACGTTGTATTTTCCCAATTTCAGAACGAGAATCTCCTTGAAAATTATGATATGTCTCGAACGATGATACGGGAAAAACATATATGCCATATGAGAAATTGGATGCACTTGATGATAAGTTAGATAGTCATAAAGAGGAAAAATTTCTAAGTTGAACGATCGATAGCCTTACGAATGGCATCATTTGATATGTCTTATATTGTTTTCATACTTACCGAATCAAAACGAGTAGTAAACTTGTAATATGATAAAATATAAAAGTACAGTTAGAGAGAGAGAGAGAGAGAGAGAGAGAGAGAAAGAGAGGGGGAGAGAGAAAGAGAAAGAGAGAGAGAGAAAGAAAGCAAATTTAATTAAATTTTATAATGTGGACAAGATATATGCACTTATAAATGTAATTAGAGAGAAGTCATGTGAATGCACATAATGTATTCGAAACTAAATGCGATAGGATTTATGAGAATAATTAAGACGCTACCACTTAGACGACGGATACGAGTCACGATCGATCATAACTTGCGACACGCAAGAAGACTCAATGCATATTTACTCAAATGCGTTCAACCGAGCATGAGTACACGACCAAGAGTTTCGCCCTTATAGTAAAAGTCCAACCCTCCTTATTTTCCTATTCTCGTACAACCCTCTTTAACATTGTGGCTCATCTTCTAAATTGTACTTTGAGAATATCCTCTAAAAATGTTGTTATATCCTAATTAGTTCAAAGTAAGTAAGTTTGATATAAAAACTTGCAATTAGATACAACTCGTCGGATTATTTAACTAATTAATTTTTTCTTTTTTATGTAATAACTAAATCAATTCGATATATTAACTTGAAATATTTTCTTATCTACGATCACGCATATATTATTACATGAGTCACCACGGTAACCATTCAGAAACAATGACTTCTAAAGAAAATAGCAATATGTTAGAAAGAAAATATTTATACCGATACATCTTTAATTAAAGAGTTTTTCTTTCTCGACAATATTCTTTCCCTCTTTCACAATATGCCCTGCTTTTTGAGAAACTCTTTCGAGATAGGATCGATTATACGTGAAAAGTTAGCCACAAGGAACATAACACGAAGAATTTATTATGTACTTGAACTTAACACTTCCAAGCACTCAGCTGGCTTATAAACCGAAAAACGATTAAATTTCGAACAGTATGAAAATGAGATCGTGTGAAAAAGCCAATAAATTCAGAATTCTGCTGACGAGAAGTTTGTTTAACAATGTATATACGTATAAATATATGTATATACAATTAAAAAAATATATAGGTATGTAATAAGTTGGATTTTTTCCATTGTCAAGTATCATTGTCTACTTGGAGTTAAAATACTCGATACAAGAGTATTTATATACGTATATATATATGTATGTATTGAAAAAATATACGGATATGTAACAAATTCAACTTTTTCAATTTCCAAATGTCACTGTACACTCCGTATCAAAGCACTTGTTACGAGAATATGACAGTAACACTCACTGCCTCTTGTGTCCTTGATCAAATTTATTCCGAATATTACTGGAAAGCATTCGTGCATACATACATACATGCATACATTTGTACTACCTACATATGTATGTATACTTAGCTACGATAGACACAGAACGAATAAACAGAAGAAAAATCACAAGATATCTTTGCTTTCTTAAATTGCGATAAAAAATGATTTAGAAAACTACATAAAAAAAAAACTAGATAATGACCAAAAACATATTTTCACATGACGTGTTTATTAGTAAAACGACGCCAGGAACAGAAATATTTTTGTTTTCTTCACGACAACGGTACATCCTATACCAACATATAAATACGTACATATTTATTTAAAGAGTCAAGTATAACATAATATTTCCATATCGGATCATTAAAAAAAAACGATACGTATTTGTATAACTTGCTTCGTAAGTTCTAATAACGCTAAAAATTCTCGAATTTGAATTTTTTCAGATTGTCATTAATCGAGGAAGGAAATTAAAAAAATTTCTCACATTATCAATTTCTTTATGATAAAAAATAACAAAAAGCATATATATATGTATGTATTATCATTATTTTTATTATATGCATATTCATTATTTTTCAATTCCTCGGACAATATATGCAGAGAATACAAATTATTTATCGAAGGATTAAATTTCGGATGAAAAGAGAATCGAATTAAAGGGAAGATTAAATATTTCTTCCTTTATTTCGGTAAGTTTTACGAATCTTTTTTATAAGAGACAACGACATTTTTACTCACGATCGCTATGGAACATAACGATAAATGTTATATAGACAAGATTCACGTGGATCTCTATTTCTTTCTCTCTCTCTCTTTCTTTGTTTTGGAAATTCAAATGACCTCTCCTTGGTTTCACAAAAATGTCGATCGCAATTTCCTTACAACAATCTCCTATCTCGGTAAGATTCAAGGCACGAGTATTACGTGAAAGCTTCCCCCTTCTCTAAAAAAACGTCGAGTTTCTCGCGAAAGAAAACTAAAAGTGGAATATCCTTCGTAGTAGTGCACGCGGAGCTCTATAGTCGATATCACTGTGGAATCACCAAGAAGGGATAAGAAGGATAGAAGAGTGGAAATCTACGTGTTACGTACATACCATCTACATGTCTATGTATGTGTGCGTACATATAAATATATATACACTTGCAAACATGAGAATTTTGAAGGAAATGCCCTTAGGAATCAACGACGAATCGATCTAATCGATAAAGTGTTATCTCTCTTGATAATAAAAATCTCTTTCTCTCTCTGTGCATCGATAAGTTACAATAAAAATGTATTGATACGAAGTATATGTGTTATCATTTCATTTTAAATCAATGCCTTCATTAAACAAAATGATACGAAAAGAATGAGATATGGTCTACTCGATTTTATGAGAAAGAAAAAATGAAAAATAAGAGATCACTTTCAACCTAACGTAAATACATTAAAAAGAATTATATTTTCTGTCTGACGACGGACGGCTTTACGTGCACGTTTTTTTTTCCATCTTTCGTCGTTACGATAGAAATGAAATATACGTTTGAATTTTCACAGTAGAAATACTACACTTTTATAAAATTATCACATATTTCTCGATATGTATGTTACTTGTTGCAGCTGAACGTTGAAAGGATTACGTATAATTCTTGCAATCAAAAAAAGATAACTCGACTAAAAAATTGCTATTAAATTTGATATATATCATTCCTTTTAAATTTGTATCAAGATTTTACATATATTTATGATACATAAAGAACAGAAATATCTAACGTTTCATTGTAATATTCCTAATAATTCTGATTCATGTTTACCTTATCGTCCAATTCAAGTTGAAAAACGGCATGATCAGATTCTGCAAATCCGAACGAACAAATTCTAGAATCGAAAAGGGACTCTTGAAATTGTCCGAACTTAGAATCTGTTGCTTGAAGATGTTATCTCCACGTGGACCACGCTGTGATACTTTTTTCGGTGTCACTTTGAGGAATAAAATTCTTCTGTCGAAGAATGAGGACGTTCAAATTAAGGACGTCACCTTGACGAAACGATTCGCTCCGTAAAAGCAAGTTGTTGATATACGAAGAAGACAAAGAAAGAGACAAGGATAGAGAAATAGACAGAGAAACGTAGAAACGACTGTCGCGACGTATGGACGCGCACTGCTCTCGCGGGTTCTCACAACGTCGTGGGTAGAGCGTCGGAGAGCGTCGCGACGGCAACACGACGATGCCGAACTCTCACGATCAAGAGCGCGTCTATGTGCGCGTGTCAAACGCGCATGCGTGTTTGATTCCAAACCCCTTCTTCATCTTACTTGAACTTCCTCAAATTAAATTCGACTATTTTTTTCAATTTTCCGACAGTGACTTACGAATCGAACACTTACGTCTCTCTTTCAATGGAGTACTTGTGTAACTTGAGCATTTCTATAACTTGCAATTTTTCTTTCGCGAATGTTACATTACTAATTTTTTGTTACCGTTCGATCGTAATAGTGTAAGGATTGTTAAAACATTTTAGATATTCATTTAATATACGCCTGTGTGTATGTGTATCTTTCGATGGAGAACTTATGTAACTTGAGAATTTCAATGACTTACATTTTATCTTTCGCGAATATTACATTACTAATTTTTTATTATCGTAGTAGTGTAAGGATTATTAAAATATTGTAGATATTTATTTAATATATACTTGTGTGTATGTATATATATTATACGTATCTACACCAGGCGAAAGAAACTAAACAATCTATACGAATGATTAATGCCAAGGACATCGATTGATAACAAGAATATCTTGGATGTAAAACGAGTATTTTTGTTTTCTACTGGAATCGCGATCTTCCGAGAAGCCGATGTATGTATATTGTTTATAAACATTATGACTCATATTTGTGATGTTCCATGCTGTCTTGTGTAAGGACTGATACTTCGTAATTCATTTGTAAAAATAATTTAATCTTTCTACATCTAACAATAAGAATTTAAAAAATTTTTACAATTCGTAAGAATATAAGAATTTTTAGAATTAAATAAGAATCGGAGAATTTTAAGAATTTTACTAATTATTCTTGTAAGTCTCACTAGTACAGAACGATCATTATATACATTAAAACTTATTAAAAATTATTTAAGATGAACTATATCACAAGAAAGACTGATAAATTTAGCAATGATTTTAAAAGAACACAAATGTATATAAAAAATTAAATATCAAGAAATATATTCTAAATTTCTATGCTAATATGAAAGCACAGAATGTTTTATTGTAAGAATTATAAGAATATGTACGTAGAGAAGTATGCATATGTTTTATTATTTAAATTATATCTATTATTAATTACATATTATTATAAACAACCAAGTAACATTAAACATTCTAAGAAAAATAATTCTAGGGTTTAATAAATTCTAACAAATTTTTGTATAGTGTCGGCCTTATACATACCTCTTTAAAATTGAAAATAAAATATTATAAAAATAAATATATATTTATGTGATATATAAATATTTTAAGAACATTATGTTCCATGTTTTCTCTTATTTTACAAGAAGCTGATTTTATATTATCTTTTCTCGTTATCAAAATTTCGTTACCAAATCTCGTTACCAAAAATTTCGTTCAGAAACTCGAGTTACCAAAACTCGTTCAACCAAAAATTTCAGAAGTTCTACGTGACAGTTGAGCAGTCGAATTACTGGTACGACCAAATGTTATATTATTCATGTTA
Source organism: Vespula pensylvanica (assembly GCF_014466175.1). Taxonomy (NCBI): domain Eukaryota; kingdom Metazoa; phylum Arthropoda; class Insecta; order Hymenoptera; family Vespidae; genus Vespula; species Vespula pensylvanica. The sequence goes on from NC_057685.1 coordinate 12,290,992, forward strand.
GAAACAGTATGCATAATTCAGGAACATTATGTTCGTTAGTTTTCTTACCTTAAAGTCTGAAGTACCAAAACTAAAAATATTTGTTCTATTTAATATTGTATCCCATTAAATTTAAGGAAGACGTCTATTATTTAAAAAATATAGAGGATTTCATGATTCTTGGAAAATTTATCAAATTTATTATAATTTAACAAACTCTCTTCATTCGTAATTAAAAAAAAAATATGATAGGCGAATAAAATTAAAAGATTAAATATGAGAAAAAATTATTACAATTATCTTCCTACTTGCATCTAAAAGACCGACAAGTCTGTAGGATTATACACTACAAAATAATGAAAGGTAAATCAACGGACGAAAAAGAGAAAAAGAGAAAGACAGAGAGAGAGAGAGAGAGAGAGAGAGAGAGAGAGAGAGAGAGAGAGAAGAGAAGAGAAGAGAGAGAAATGTTTAAACCAAGATAGAGTATGACAAATAGGAATTTATTTCATATCTAGAGTTTAATCTCGTATCACATTAAATGGTGGAGGAAAACGTATGATAATCTACTACGAGATTAGAGATTCAAAATACACAGTATAAGATACTTTGACCAGAGGTTTTAACAAGAAATTCAACCTTCCAGTGAATACAATCTAAGCGAAAGCTTAGAACCAAGCCACTGAAAACGATTCCAACAAAATTCTGTTAATCCTAATCAAAAAGTAAAAGACAAAAGAACGAAAGAAAATATTAAGTTTAGCGATTTGAAATGATCCTTAATAGAAATATTCTATAAAAATAATAAATCAAAAATAGAACATTTCAAGTAATAATATTTAATAATAATATGAAAAAAATAAGAAAGAATAAACATAAAATTCTCGTTCGAAATGTAATATTCTACGCGTTATAAATGAACATTTTTCTCATTTTTAGATGTATGTACGTATACTTTTATGCGAAGAAATATCATTCCGAAGATATCTGATATTTGAATTTGAAATATACGAAGAATTCAAAACATTCATTTTCTAATGTTCGATCTAACAAAATCCTTGACGTTTCCCCAATCTACAAAGGTGCATATAATACACGCATGTTACGACGTTACGAAGAAAGATATATATACGAATGTTATGGCGACTCTTACGCGTACGTTTCTCTTTGTCGGGTGCGTATCCCATAAATTTTTCACTGCGACAGGAAAGCATTTCTGGTATGTATGAACGAAAGAAGGAATAGGATACATTGGAATACCTATGGGGTAGTAGTATTACACTAGCGAAGGAACACACGTAGATTTATCGAAGGAACAGGCCGATGAAGGCGCAACTCACGCTACGGTCCGTGTTACCTATTTCTGATCAAGTTGAGAATAAATTATTTTTACGAGAATATGTCAAGATTTTTCATGTTGCACGAATTATAAAGATCCAATTTAAATACGTTTCGATCGATCATTTTTTATCAGTCTATTTCTCTCTCTCTCTCTCTCTCTCTCTCTCTCTCTCTCTCTCTCTCTCTCTCTCTCTCTCTCTCTCTCTCTCTCTCTCCTTTTTCTACCACATTCTAAATACGCTTTATTTCAAATAATAATTAAATTAATAATTAAATTAATTTCTTTCGAAATAAGATATATTTCAGTCTTTTTTCTAAGCGAAAGTAAGAAAAAAAAATACTCAAAATTATCCCAACAAGATAAAAATATTAATCTTAAAAAGTCGTTTCTTAACAAAGCTATATTAAGATTTTCGATGCTTTTCACAATCGTAATAAAAAGATAATGTTAATTATAATATATAATATTTGATTAGTTATAATGTATAACATATAACATATAATATATAACATATAACATTTTTAATTTTTAAGTACCATTGATAAAAATGCATTATTGAAATGTACTAAAATATGCAGTCATTAGCCTGATATTATTTGTGTTACATGATAAATAGCAAATAAATTATAAATTGCCCAGATCTCATCTGAGATTGTTGCATACAGAGATCAACGAATTAAGATATTATACATTAATTAGTCCCGTTTAATATACTTTCCTTTTATCCGGTCAAAATCGATGCAAAGTTTATCAATCGTGACTTTGCCTTGACCTATCCGCAGGAGAACTCGTGGATGAATCTCGTTGAACTTTATTTATCTATTTTTGAAATACATATTCTATCTTTATTTGTTATTGTTTCTTTCTTTCATTTTCTTTCGATCAAGGTCGTAGCCTTGATTTGTGATGTCATTGATCAAATTTTATTTTTCCACTATCCCTTTACATTTACATATATTTACATATTACATTTACATATATTTTAAATATACAGATACATTGATTAAATACATTTAAAATGTATTTGATATATCTCAGATATATACAAAATATATGTACCTAATACATTTTATAATTTTTACATTGTAATGGCTAATATATTTCCAATCATTATTATACTACGATCCAAAAAAAATCGAAAAATTTTGTTCTATTGTTTCAAATTTTGTCTTATGATCTTAAAATTTAATCTTAAAAAAGTTTCAAAATATTAGCGTAACCTAAGCAGAAGTGTAAAAGCTCCATAAACCTTGGACTCAACATGCATTATAAAGGAATACTTATGGTTTTAACTTTACCAATATTTATAGACATGCTAAATTAACTTTAATAAGCTATATATCATTCTATCTAAACATATCAACTCTCAAACTTAAGACTTCTTTCTTAATGCTGTTTTAAATAACTATACATTATTATAATGCATTTGAGTAGAAATCATTCTATATAGAATAAATCGTATAAATACAATGAACGAAATAGCATTCTTATGAAAAAAATGCAATTTTATTATATATCTATAAATATAAAAGATTTAATGCGAATCAAATTCATCCAAAGTATCAGAAATACACACGCAATAATATAGCAATAATGTAATATAATGATAAAAGTTTTGATAAATGATTATGGCTTCAATAATAAGTGTTACATTTATTACTTTAACAATAAATAATAGAAATATTGTAGTTACAGTTTATTATATTTAAGCTATATAATCTTCCTGGCTTAGCTTGTAACACAAATTATGGATCAACCTGTATAAATTATCTTCTTCAACGCATATTTCAATGTCATAAATTATATATATTCCATGCGAATAAATGTCAATTAATTCATCAACTAATAAATCTTGAATACAACTGTAATAAAAAAAATTATTTAATACTTTGTAAATTATCTTGAAAAAATGTAACGAAAATATATAAGTAATATTCAATAACAATAGAAATGACAAGAAAGGAATTGAATTTTAATTGATTAATGAATATTATAAAAATAAAAAAAAAACCCAATTGAATTTTAAAATATACAACGTGTGACTCTAATTACAAATATTCTATATTTAATTAATTTTATATATATCTTTTTCATAATCTATGTACGTGTTTTACGTGCTAAAAAGAAATCTCCATCATCTTCAATGATAATAATAATTATTTTTACCTACTGATGAGCACGTGATAAAATATAAAATAATAAAACCACAAACCATTCTCACGGGATTTGAAAAAGTCATAAAATGAAAATATGATTCGTTTGAAAAGATATCGATATAATTAAAGAAATTAATGTAGTATCTGGAACTATGATACAAAATAAAAATGTCTAAAATCTGATGGCATTAATAACGTCATTAAAAGTATCTTTAAACGATGAACTTGGTGAGACTAGAATTAGTTTTTCAGACTCAGAAGCTCAAGGGCCTGAGACAAAAAAGAATGTATATTTTGTAATATCTTGATTTTAATTGGATATATACATATGTAACATATAAATAATATATTGTATAAATCCAGAATGCGTGCAAAGCATTAATATATTTAATACTAAATATCAAACATGTTCAAAAGTCTTTGCAAATTTGATAAAATTTAATACTTCAAAAAATACGAAGTCTTTTGAACTATGGAATAATATTTATAAGGTATAAGACTTCTGAGTGGTAACAAAAGATGAAAAATACATATGTTAGAAAATGTAAAATTTCTAATCGCTCTAGAAAGGCGAGATTTTCTATTCTAAAACAAAAATTCAGCATCTTGTCTGATTCTACTTACTTAAAATTAAAGTCATATTCGCACGGGAAATATGTTACCTGTCTACCTACTCCTATATTTAAAAAAGAGAAAACATACACTCTAACATATATATTACACGATTCTCACAAAGAGTGTAAAAGCCTAAACTAGAGAAATATGTCCCGGGATACCTCCTTTAATTTAATTTAATAGGCGTCCGATCAAATTTCTTAACTAATTAAGGATACGTATTAATTTGCTGTAATTGACTGTCAAGTGTTAATGATTATTGCGTGATAAACTACTTTTAAAATACGTACTAATAAATCTAAATAATTGGATTATAAAGAGTAATTATACATATCGATTAAAACAATTATATATCTAGATTGGACAAAAATAATTAAAGTTTTTGATAAATTACAAACACAGAGAGTAAGATTTTTATATTAAAAATAATGAAATATGTGATTTTAACTTTGAAAAAATTAGTTTTAATTAGTTTTATAGTTCCCTCCTGATATGCTAAATTTTATTTCATTAATTTTCATGGTCAGAAATTTTATCTGATTTTAATGATCAATAGCTGATTTGAGTAGACTTTATTCATTCGGCAAAATAAAGATAAAGAAATTTGTAAGATTTGAGATAAATTAGAAAACGTAGAAGATAAATTTTTTGAATTAAAAAATGTCTTGATTTATCACAAATTTATGAAAAAAGTTATTGTTTTATGCTAAGGATATCCAAGGTGATACATATTTGTAACAATGATTTATTGGCATGTTGGCATTGATAAAATTATCAACCATATAACGAAAATATGGGATTATATTTCTAATTGTTTAAAATATATAGAATTCTCTTCAATTTTTAGTATATCAGATAATTCTTCGTATATTTTAATCGTATTATAATCTTCGTAGTATCTTAAAAGGACAATGGGTATTTCAAACGGTGTATATATACATATATACTATAGTTTATTAGAAAAATCCAGGAAAGGATACGAATATAAATTATCTGTGATTGATGGATTTACAAAAGTTTATAAAATTATATAGACAAAAACTGTTATATTTATAGTTATAATTTAATCATTTGAAAGATTACTTACGTGTATTCAGTAAACTTAGAAGTTCGATTAGCGATCAAAAAATATACTTTATCTTTCAAATATTTAAAAAATTCATGGAAGAAGAATACACTATATTTAATCGCTATTGGTACACCTCGTGCCAACAGACAAGTAGAACGCTTTAATCCGGTCCTCACACCAATATTAGCGAAACTGTCTGATATGCCAGAGAAATGGGACAGAATATTACGAGACGTCGAGTTTTCCCTTAATAATATATATTGTAGAAGTACTATCGATTATGTTGGCCATTTGGCATGTATCAGCTCGGGACGATAAACAACGAAATTCTTATTTTTCTCGATTCGTATTCAGACGATAATAAAGACCTAATAGCTATCAGGGATTTTGCAGACACTATTGTACGTAAACAGCGTGTGAGCGAAATTTATATCATAATAAAAAAAACGTGCGACTACTTATAAAGAAAGCTATTATATGATGATCAATAATATTGATGTGACCTTGGATATTAATAAGAAATAAATTTAAAAATTTAATGGTCTTTACGTTGTAAAGAATGTTCATGGTAATGACCTTTACGACGGTCGTAGATGAAAGCGTTGTGTGAAGATGTTGTAAACAAAATAAATACGAGGAAGGACGAACGACTTCGGTATTTAATCTCGAGTTAGTTACCTCACGTATTCCAATCAGTGAACACTTCAGCTCTTCGTCTCCATACAAGTAAGTTTAAATAATTAATACTTTTCATTAATATATTAATTTTATTCTCGTTACCGGCCAAAAAGATAAGCAATAACGGAGAACAAGGACTTAATTTTGTTTATCCCTTTTCCGAGATACAATTATTTTACTTAGTTTTTAGTTTCTGTCGCAAATGATCATCATTTATTAGTTTTTACGTAATTAATTTCTGTATTGTTCCTGAGGACTATTATCTACCGAAATGAAATCCGATGAATCGTTTACCGTAAAAATATTCTTATATAATTAAAGAATTTTCGTATATTTATAAAAATTCTTTGTATTCGTTCGTGATATGCTATTACGTCTTGATAATACCATTACGTCCTGCGTAATACACATTTATATTTCTTTCTTTACTCACGCTCGATATTTTCCTCGTTGAAGGTCAGAAATGCGTAAACTAAGAACCTACTTATAACAGGTAATAAATCGATACCTTTTAACAAACTCTCACTATTCTATTGTACCGTTGTCAACACTCTACAGTTTCTGGAATCTCACCTATCACTTTCGAAGATATAAACAATTTAAATCTCCAATATAAAAATATACTTCGACACGTTCTTCGAATCTTGCGTCAATCGTATTTTACCTCAACAATAGACTCCTTATTTAATTTTAGACGAATAAGGATAATAATATTATCCAATAGGAAGTAAATCTTTGATTAAAATTATTTATTATAATTATTAATTTAATATAATTAAATATTTATATTAAATATTTATATTATAAATTTATAATATTATTTATAAGAGCAGGAAATCAGAAGGAATCAATTAGAAAAAATCTGAAAAGTCCATCAATATTCGTTTGTTTTGTAAGCACGATCAGTAATCAATTAATAAATGTGTTTTAATACGTAAGTAATACTAAATTAATACTTAAGTTTATATTCAGTAAAACTAGTGAATAATTAATTAGTTCGTATTCTGCATTCCGTAAAATCAATAACTAAGTGTTAAATCTGTATTCGATAATCAGTTAATAAATCTGCGTTTCATATTTTATAAGAATGATAATAAATTTATAAGACTATACTCAAAAATCAATCGTTTCGCAATCAACAGAACAACGTATATTCTTTCACGAATCCTTTTGAACGTTATTCGACTAACTTATTAAGATGGGAATCCATTTTTGAATTCCTACAACAGTCATGGAAAAAGATAAGCAACTTGAAATTTTTATTTTAATAATCTATCTATTGCCTCATTCATTTTCCAGCGTATATATCAATCAGATCTCCTTTTATTTCATTCTATCGATCTATGTCTCCTTATCCTATCGTTTATCATCGGATTCATATTTCTGAAGGTCAAATTACGTCATCTTGTTTATCACTTTATTCCCAAACAATCGGGAACGCACGTTAAGTCCGTCTTATACATAATTTTTACAGGAATATTTTTAATCGATTGAAAGATTTTATTTTAGGACATTAGAAAGATAACATTTGATCAGAAAATCGATAAGAATTAATAGCGATAGATACTTTACGATTGCAATCCATCCTAAGTGGTGGAAACATTTCTACAAATATTCAACTATAGAATTCAACTATAGAAACGAAATATGGCGAATCTTTATTTATTAATTCTAGGCATCACAAAGATATTCTAATTATCAAGAAGCAAAGCATAAACATTTAAAGCGTTTATTACATACCTTTTCGATATGCTGAAATCGGCATTCCCGATTATGAGATCATGTTTTCTCAGTAATCCTACGCGTAAATTTACACGTACAATTCATCGATGAATTCTGTATATTGTGTTGATTATATTTTTGTTTTTTTTTTCTGCATTGTCTTTTATACATGTATATAAAATATAAAATTTGTTTTTTTTTTCTTTTTTTTATTAACCACGAAATTTATTGAAGAAATATTTCTGTTAGATAGTAAATCAATCAAATAAATTTCAAGTATGTAAGCCGGTCTTTCAAAGAACAGCACTCATCGATCAATGAAAATAACAAAAGCAAGTGATTTAATCGCAAGCTATAACTTTCGTATAGGAATTATGGTATCGACGTCATCGCTGTAGAACGAAGAAATAATGGCGATATATGACTAAGCTATCTATTTTAATATAACTACGTTGACGTTCGTCTGAGTTGTTAATAATTTCCCGTTTTCTACAAAAGCGAAAAAGAGATAAGATAGTTAATATATATAATAGTTAAATAAAATAATTTTCTAATGTATACATTCACACGTTTTGTTGGAGCATATATTTTTAGAGGCTATATTTTGTATTACAGAATAATTATTTTATAAAATATTAATTTAATAAAATAATAATAAATATTTTATAAAATAATAATATTATATTATAAAATAAAAAATTTAAAAATTTTCTCCGAGAAATAACATAAGTGGATTTTAATCACACCCAACCAAACAGTTTGAAAATTCACTAAGAAAAAAAATAAGTAAATCGTTATGAGAATGAATAAGTGATCCTGGTTTACAATGAATCATGATTTTATTTGTTATATAATAATATCTACAATAAAAATACCACATCGTTTGAAAAACAATTTTCGTTACAATTATACAGTAATTTTATATAATAATATAATATTTAGGTTTTCGTTCTAAATAAGATGTAGCGATGAACATACACCTCGCAGTGGGAGTGAGAAAATACATTTTTTTTTTTGTTGCAAATTTCACGTTGATTTCTTCACTCAGTGTTTTTCGCAATCACCGTCCGCGTAGACACTCGAAACGATACCGGCGTGCATAAGACGACTTATCGTATTTCCCCATTCTTTTCTAATAAACTTTACGTCTTGTATAATCTGAGAAAAAGGTCTGCGTGTCTTTTTCGTTTCTGAGGAAATCTGTGATATAGTCGTATCAAATGTCTCGCCTTCATTTTTTTTATCTAGTGACCGCGCGAACGTCATTCGCTCGCTGAGATTCATAGAAAACTTGGACTAGATAATCCAACCTCGTCATCTCATATCTTAGAACGCAAATATCTCCATTTATCTAAAATTAGCTACACTTAATTAATAGTACCGTAATGTCATCTCTTGTATTAGTTGTCCATAATATATAGAAAATACATATAACAATTATTTAAATGACTCACAATCAATCATTTTGTCGCAATATATTATTATATCAATCGGTGTATGTCGCGGTGTATGTATGTGTATATGTATGTATATGTATAGGTATGTGTATGGGTAAGTGTGTGCATGTTGTCCGTGTCGTTAATTACATGATATTTTCTTTTTACACTCGTCGTACATAGGAAAGGAAGAGGATGATTTGCAAGGAGATTCGCGAAGATGGGTGATTTCGTAGAAACGGGAATATACTTTTACATCTTTCACGTGTTTCGATCATCTTTCCCCGATCATCTTTTTGTAGCTGCTACTTAGGAAGAAATTTTTTAAGTATGATGTCGTTTATAGCGTTCACGGAAAAAACGATCAGGCATTTATTTCGTCCAATTCAGTTTCGGTCAAATCATATTTGATGGAACGCCCATTGTGCCCCCTCTACACCGCCAAAACAATGACAGAGAGTCAGCAGAGGGAGCCCATTCGCATAAATTCACCTGCTCCATTTACAAGAGACAGTTGATTGTATACTGGGCGCCAAGAATACGATAATAAAGCATACTGCACTGAGTAGCACTCTGAATAGTCACTCCACCTGATCCCCACTCTACCCAAAACTGAGCTAAGAGTGGCCGTTCTCTCCGTGCACGCAACATAGATTTTAACGAGAGTTTTCACTTATTTCTTCGTATCGTTTTTATCCGTAGCTACTTACATATGTTCTTTCTTTAGATTTTTTGCTTTTTTATTTTGTCCATATTCGTACCGGTAAGCTCTTTTTGTGCTTCTTTTTCCCTTTTATTTTTCGTACCCCGATAGTCTTGTGTGACGATATTCCAAAAAACGACGCGTTTCTTTTTTCGATTTTGCTCTTTGATTCGTTTGGCGCATTATCACATACATGGTATGTACTTTGTGTGTATATATATACGTATCTATAAATAAACTTTCTTTTCGATTTTTTTTTTCTTTTGGAACCAATACTGCATTTTTACTTGAATATTCATTATTTTCTTTACCCGTTAAATTCATTTTGATACTGTCTAATAGCATATTTTACACTTGTTTAATATTATTTATATGGTTGTACAGGAAAGAGACCGGACGACTTACTCTCGATTGAATGTTGCGATGGGGATTGAAGAATCAAGATGTTCTATAGTAAATTTTCTTGACAAAAGAACAACACTAAAGAAATCGCGAAACGAACTTGTATTTACGCTTTTCTTTTTGTGATGGATACTTGTCTTTTTTTCTTTGTTCGTTTATATAGTTATCGTCATGGACTCTCGTTAATTAACCCTGAACGAAACGTAAGTATTAATTAAGTCGGTACAAGTTCAAGTTAGGCAAGTTATTGCAAATTAATGTATTTACAAAATATTTTATTGAACGTGTAAGTTATATTTTGTCATTTATTTTCTTAGTTTTTAAACTGTATATATCTGAGTAAGACATAAAAAATAGCACCGAATAAAATTATTGAGGCATTTTGTCGTCACAACGAAGATGTTTCTCCATTAAGGGTTAATTATTTTGCATTTTGAAAGACTTTACGGGATAGGATACCAAAGGTCCTAATTTAGCAGGACTTGACGAACATTTTTATTTCGGTTAATTATCGCCAACTTTTTTTTCATCGCGTCGGTTGTAATCGACACATGTATCTTTTAAACGTAAGAAGCAAAATATATGTTACAAATAAATATTAGGCTACTCTTAGTACTTCTGAGGATTTCCAATATATTTTTGTATCCATATTTAAAATATTTTCATATCTTCATTATACGTGAACATAGGCCGAATGCAAGTAACGAAAACGGATGAGCATGTACATATATCATTTTCCAATTTACTTCCTTGTAAAGCTCATACTGGTGATATTTCATATAAAACATTTTCGAATTTATGTATTGAATTTAAATTTGATCGAACACTTTATCGTCGAACAAGATTTTAATGAATCATTTAGAATACATAATATAGAAAATATACATATTTATTATAGTTATGATTAGTGTTTGAGAAAAAATTCGGGTACTTCATGAAAATATTACGATATATTTTGTAAAGTATTAATTTATTTATTATTTAATTTATATTTTCGGTATTAAAGGAATAATTAAAAACTATATTAAGATTGTACGTAATTATCGTACCTCATAAGACGATAAAGAGTTCGTATCGAGGAAAGCTAAGATACCTAAAATTTTTCTACGATTTCTATGATTCTGAACTCTCTAATCGTGTTGTTTAAAATTTTTCCAAAGATTATAGTTAATTCCTATCATCGGTATTGAGCGTAGAATGTATTGCCGTGTGGTTATTTTTCAAGAAGAATTTATCTATCTTTTGATATGTCGCACATCCTATTTTCGCTCTCCCTTTCCCTCGTACACACATACACACGCACTCATCCCTTTCTCTCTCTCTCTCTCTCTCTCTCTCTCTCTCTCTCTCTCGCTTCTTTCTTCTTTATATATCTACGTATATATTTTTCTCTTTCCTCACATTTGTTAAATATATATTTTTCTAATTTTTAGGATTCAATCAGCCTTGAAGCCTGTCACATGTCACGCCGGGTATTCCATTTTCTTTATTTGACTAGCTACTTTAAACGAGTATTGAAAGTTATTTTTTCAATCCTGTACCGCGGCTTCCTTTAAAACGTAAAATTTAAACGGCTATTTTACAAATATTTATTGCAAATAGACGTTCCCACTGACGGGGAATAAAATTTCTTTCATCAAATAAAGGGAACCCTCGCGCTATCGTCGGAGAGAGAACAACTATGCGATGCCGTAACGAGTTCTAGAGATAGAGGGCTGGACGTACATCGAGCTGAACTTTTATTTTACGTTTTTATACATACATACATATTATTTTTTTTCTCACAATCGAGATGAAAGCGCGAATAACACACGATTCAACGATTTTCGTGATGCAAAAAGGAACACCAACAGCCAACAGTGAGACATCGACATCTGTACAGGTTTAAGGAAGGTCTTTTTGCCTTATCCTTACACAAAAATACACAGGATGACATATATTCTTCTATATACAGTGCACTGATGAGAAGTCGGAAGGATTTACAGGAAAGTCGGTATATAAGATGTAAGAAAATATTTGTCCAGCCCCTCTCTTTATGGGAGAATCATTGGAAGGGCTCACATCGCATATTTCATTTCTTTGTTTTCTTTTCTTTCTTTTACTCTTTCTCTCTTTTCTTCTTTCATTTTAGTATCATCGAGCAACACGGATATATACTTCTTGGCGGCTCTCGAACCCTCACATTGGTAGAGATTGGAAGATGTATCTTACAAAAATTCTTGGCATCTTGTGTATGTATAATAATTTGAAAGTAATGACGCGTTTTTCGTTTAACGCGTACGATCTTTGTATTGTTCTATGAAAGGAGTCGAAGCGTACAAAGTGCAACTATTATTCTCTCGTCGCGTCGTCTTTGTCTCTTAATACTGTGATTGTTTGTTTTACATTTCTTTTCTTTTCTTTTATCTTTTTTCGAGGGGTTTGTAATAGCGTTACTTAAAAGTATATAAATGTTAGAAAACGCCACCATCTCGAGGACACCCTTTCTCTTTATAGGCGACACGAGAATATTGCCCTGGCAAAAGATTTTACGGTGGATGCGTCTTCTCTTCTCTCTCAGGTCGTCGTATTTTCATATTCTTTCATTCTCTTTCTTTCTTTTTTTGGTTTGGAGCTTGGGCACGGTTATGGATATTATGTATTATATTACAACAGACGTCTCTTGTATCTCCTGTCTGTACTCTCTTCTTATTATCGTTACATCTTAAAGAGTGCCTAACACGTAACATGTTTCGCATCATCGCGAGCACGCCGTTCATCTTAATCCTTTACTATACTTTGGATTAGCAATCGTTTAGGGAATTGAATCGAGAGTCGTCGTCGAATCATCGTCCCCTCTCATTAATTCATTCTTTCCGACTTTGATGTTCCTCTGTGTTCTCGAAGGTGACGGAATACTCAAACGAGAGGTTCAAAGGAATATCATTGCGAAAAGAGCGAATAGAGTTTCTCTTTCATTTTTTCTTCGTACTTTTCTTTTTTGTTTTCTTCTGATTGGATCCTAAAGTTTCTTTAGTGATTGTCAAATTATCATCCCTATATCGTCGTACGACTCTCGAAGCCGATCCATCGTTTTCCTACTGAGACAGTAACAAAAGTTATTTCGACTTTTATATTTAGATGAGCAGCTTAAATACATTTCGGGACGAGCAGCTAGAGGAAAATAAGTTTGCTTTCTCAACATAATCTCACTCACACCGAAGATAATCACAAATTTCGCGAAAAGCAAACTTATCATCTCCTTCGTTTCGTCCAATTAATTCGTTTTTTTTTTTTTTTTTTTAACGGATGCGGGGAGATGGGAATCGTATTACGTTTTATTTTTTATTTTTTTTTACCCATGTACGAACACGACACATATAAAATCCATGCTCTTTATACATGTTATTATTGCATACTACACGTTTGCCATTGTGGGCCTGCTTTTCTCGTTTAAAGAATGTCTTTTATTTTAAATCGTTTAAAAGAGTGGCGCGCTTTATCGGGATTTGGGAAAGAGGACTTAGGGAGTCTTTGCAAAGCGTCGAAAGGTACAACGAGATTTTGATTCTCATTATTTTCTTCTCTCTTTCTTTTTCACTTTTTACGCATTCGCATCGACAGCTTTCTTAGGGCTCGGTGTTATGAAATCGAAGAAACGCGAACTTTGATTAGATTCACTTTGATTATACGCATGAGTTTGATTACAAGGTCGACGATTTGGCACAGTATTTATTGTTAAGCGTCTTTTCTGCTCCGTCTTGAAGCGTACGAAGTTGGATAGATATATTTTCGTCGCGAGTTGGCCGAGTACTTATTTTTCTCTTACCGGTAAGTTATTCGAACGATTTCAATTGTTACTTCCAACTGTGTACGCTCTTAACGCATCAGCATAATGGGAGATCACGCAGAAAGGAGGACCATTGTTAACGATATAAGAGTAACAAATCGAGTGAGAAAGGATACCAACGACAGTGATGTACTCTCTAATATTCTAAATTTTTAAGATTTCAATCGATACTTTGTGATAATAGCATTGGTTTACTAAAAGGAGCTTGAAATTCGATAGAGAGAAAGTTTTATGTTCTACTATTTCTACACGAGAAATAAAAGAATCTCGATACTGCCGTTAGCATTCTGATACCACTCATCGAGCAAAGGAGGCTCGCATTATACTTACAAAAGGAAAGTACATAACAATATCGAGGATATATAACTGAAGTAGGGCGCTTCCTTCCTATCCATCGTCTTACAAATTAATACTTTCCATACGCATTCATACCCAATCACTAACACGCACATGTTTAAGGACTATCTAATGGAGGATTGTCGGTTTAGGGTCTTTTTCATTCAACATCTTATGTATCCATGAGACTAAGTATCCTTTTTTCCTTCTCTTTGGATTTTCTTCGTTTGTCATCATTATCGAATATATTCATGATCTAATTTTTATTCGAAGACATACGTTCGGGTCTCTATGGATACAAAAATCCCTCGGATCACGGCATATTTACTATCTACCGAGATCTAATATGTACATCAATTCCTTATCGAAGTGAGCAAATACTTTACAGGATAGAAGAGTCTACCTTAAGTCGAATCATTAGAGAGAAACATGAATGTAGGTTTACAGCTAGCTTTGAATTATATATATATTTTTTTTTTTGTTACTTTTCTTCGAATAATTAGCTACGTGCTCAAGTTAGTTTTCTTTCTGATAATCCTTTCTCTCTTTTTCTGTCTTTTCGTTTTTCTCGTTTCCCTTTTCTCTTTTATTATTCTATCACAAACATCAAAACGATTTTTCTCATTGGAATGAAAAAGACCCCGTACTATTAGTGGAATCTAGAGTGCGGTGTGGCAGGAGTGTTTCTAATAATAGTAATGATTACAGTAATAATTATCCTCCTCATCCCTCCAGCATCGGATTCCAACATTATTTCTTTCTTTCTTTTCCCTTTTTTTTCACTCTTCGATACGATACGGGAGACCTCGCATAAAAATTGTCTTTCGTTTGCTCTTTTAGTACGGACGCGTCACAGAGACGACGAAGAAACGGAATTTTTGTTTATCGAACGAGAAAAATGTACATGTTAAGTTTTGTTTTTGTTTCCTTATTTTTTTTTTCTTGTTACGTTTTTCATTTCTTTCTTTGGACGAGGCAGTGGAGGTTGAAGAAGGAAGAGGGGGAAAAGTCTTTTCTTTTTCTTTACGATCGAACGAGTGATTCTTATAGATAAGTTTCACAGAGAGACAGGTACGCGCGTTGTCGCTGTATCAACGCATTTTGGCACATTGTTGTCGTTGTAAAAGATCTGCAAAGCAACGAGAAAGTTCATGACTTTTTGAGAAACAAAGTAAGGAAAATAATAAAACGCACGCGAAGAAACGAGAAAGTCGTAACATTACAATTTTTGATCATAATTAACATGATTCTCGATACGTATTCGAGTGGTGATATCATTGATCGTTTAAGAAAATTAACAATTTGTACTTTTCGTGAGTTCTGCGTGCCCGAAATGTAGACGATAGATTTATTATACGTATTGTATTCGATGAAAGAACTAGGATATTGATTCCGTATTGCTTCGTCGACTCTGAAACGTAACCACGTATAATAATATTTTTCGTCTTTGCCGAAGATCTTGTTTGAATATTTTTCTTATCCTTATCAAGTTCTCAACATTTACTTTTTCCAATTCCCGCGTATCGTGTTTTTTCTTTCTTTTATTTAATTATCTCCGATCATCATCTCTCTCCCACTTTCCTTCCCGATTCTCTCACTCTGTCTAATATCATAGTTAAAAGTCAACGATTAGTTACCAGAACACAAGGCACTTGGCTTACACATCATATATCTTTCTTTTTTTATTATTCGCCCTTTTTTTTTGTATAACTCAGTGTTGAGATAGCTCGCGAGAAGACGCTCGACCTTTAGCGAGAAGAAATATTTATTTATTTATTTTCTTTATGTTACTAGGAAAGTATTAACATAGTCTTATAAAACGAATCAACCTGTACGGAGTTTGCCGATTATGATTCGTTCGTAAGGCGATTTATTAAAAGTTCGCCAATTTAAATCCGATTCTTTTCCGACAATGAGATCAATTAGCTGTCCGTTCTCGCTTTGTGCCGAGCGTCTTTAGACGTATGATGAAAATAACACACACCAGTCACTCGTAATATTCATAGAAGAAAATAGTCATATATATATATGTATATATAGATATATCGTCATACATATACATATACTTAGTATGCAATGTCGTAATAATATATATATAATATAATCACTTTATATACTCAGCATTAATCTTACATATTCATTTTGAAAACGACGGTTAAATCATTCATTACATCTGAGTATTAAAACCTTTTTTTTTGTCTCTATCTTTCTTACCTTTCATACGCTCTCATTCATACACGATTTTTCTTTCATTCTCTCTCTCTCTCTCTCTCTCTCTCTCTCTCTCTCTCTCTCTCTCTCTCTCTCTCTCTCTCTCTCTCTGTCTCTCTCTCTCTCTCTCTCTCTCTCTTTCTCTCAATCTCTTTCTCTCAATCTCTTTCTTTCTATAGTATTTAATGATACATTTAATAAATCGTGCTCATGAGACCGGCGAAGTTTCGGTAACCTCTCGATGCCTTCTTCTTGCATAACTTTAGGTATTTAATACTCTTTTGTGTTCCACGATATTCCTTTCCTTCTGTTCGAAACAGTTTGTTCTCTTTCTACGTAAAATAGGCATACACGAGTTTATCCTTCGAGAAGAGTTTGTTCATTCAAGATTCTCAAAGTTTACCGAAAGTTCCATCGGTCGCTTTCCTGTATTAATCATGGAGCTTAATTAACAAACAACATCAAAGATTTAGTGCCTCTGTATCTCCTTGTACATATACATAAATACGTATATGCTGATGTGTATGTATACATATATATATATACATCCTTGCAGATATATATATATATATCCTAGTATATACGTGCGTATATGTGTGCATATATACATATACCGTTGATCTTTCTTCTCTTTGACATCTATCCATATATATATATACACATATATGTATATATATGTATATATATATGTATATATATATGTATATATATGTATATATATGTATTCATATATTAAATAAAACGGTATATATGTATACGTAATATAATTTATATATAATCGTTTAATTTTATTATATGTCTAAGTATCGCTTTTAATGTAATACTGATGCGCAGCCGCTCGTTGCCCTGCCTAAACTGTTTTCATGTTTAGTCAGTAATCGGTATATCGAATTTTTCTCCCTTTTCTTTTTTCATCTTCTATCCTCTCTGCGTTTCGCCCAACAAGAGGAGATCGAGAAGATCGTTTCTTGACGCGAATATCGAAAAGATTTTGCAAGAGAAAAACTTGTTTTAGGTCCGAAGAATCTCTCTTCTTTTCCTTCTATTTATTTCTCTTATTCTCTTTTTCTTTCTTCGTTTCTATAATCAACATGGACGAAGATGCGAGTACGTACGTTCTCGTTGCTAAGCTTCACTTTGAAAGGGAAGAAGGGGACTTTTCTTGCCTTCTCTCATAGGGGGAGGGGTTTCTCACGGTCTCATTTTTTTCTTTTTCCTTTTTTCGTTTATCGTAATTTCTTTAATCGAAGAATCTGTCGATAGGTTTCACGTTCGATTAGGCCCTACTTTCGTTGGCAACTCGGTACCAGGTCGCGCTTCAAATTGACTGAACTATGCTTAAATATGACGGTGAGTCCCAGTTTCCTATTGAAAATTCAGGAATTCAAAATTCGATTTTAACCTACTTAATATTTAATCTATATTAATGTTAAAATCTGTTATAATGGTATTATGTTTGTAATAAATAAAATACAATTAAGTTTCTTTTAAGAAACGTTGTATGAATTATTACTGATTTTGTTAAATAAATCTTTCTTTTTATATATCTGATTATTTAAACGAAGAAAATATGAAAACGTTGAAATAAAAAATTGTAAAAACTTCAAATGTTCCTTTTTCAAAAGTCAACCGGGTATCTCACGTTACATGCGTTTTATAGGTAAGACTTAAAGCAGATCTCTTTCTCTCCCTCTTTCTCTTTCTCTTTCTTTCTCTTTTTCTCTATCTATCTCTATCTATCTATTTATCTGTCTCTCTTTTTCTTTCATTCTTGGCCAGCTGTAGTCGGCCCACGTTTCTTTAACGCATTTAATAAATATACGTATATTGTCCATATTGCTTGTCGCGTCAACCTTCGAGCGATTTTGATATATACATATATAAATATATCGGTAGTAGAGCCGCCATTCTTTCGGCACGCATACGTAAATTGTATATGGATATAGATAATAATAAATATATCGCGTTACGCTTAAAAGTCTAACGAGGTGAAGAATCTAAACGTATATAATATTAGGTACTTATCGATAGCAACCGTATGAGCAGAGAAGTGGAAAAACGACGATAATGGAAATCGCGTCGCGATATTGCTAAATACGAACGAGTCTCTCTGTCCTATAAGTTATCTATTTATGGAATTTATTGCGATAACTCGTATAACACGACGAACATTAGCCTTTTCCTTTTTATTTTATTTTCCTTTCTTTTTATATTTTTTTCACGCTAACATTAAGCTCTCTTTGTCTCGCATACAGAATATTTGACAAAACAAGTCAAATTATTTCGATCTATTCCCGTTGTGAGATTAATTTTTTGATCTTACTTCCTCTTTTTTTTTTTATTTTCTTATCTTTTGTTATTGAAAATCGGCCGTCGCCTCGCACAAGATCGTGAGAGTGAAGGTGATCGTGGGACGGCCTACAGCTGACCACGTCCTTGTACATTAAAAATATCATTAACAATACGTTTTGTAGTAAAAGTTGATAGAGAATACTATAACATCAAATAGAAGAGTATAAAGAACCATGCTGGTGTATAGAGATAGACATTAAAGTAGGTAATAGGTAAGAGGGCGAATAGATTACAATATCGATAATTTGTAATAAGTTTTCACTTGTTAAGAGTAATTTTCCGTAAATGTCATCTAGTAGATTCTTTTTATCTCCTCAATGCGGTATTCGTGAGCACATTCCTCGAGTGTATAATCATGCTACACTTTCTTCGTCGAGTTGTACCAATATACCGCGGAAAAGACATTAAAAATTTCGCTATTGTTAGTATTAGTTAACGATTATCGAGATCTTATGCAACATACGAGTTATTGTTTGTGCCATAGAACATGAGAGATGTGTCGACGCGGTATCATTGAGAAAAATCAATCGTTCACTTTGAGAAATGTTGTTGCTATAGATGCGTAAAGTAAGAACAAGAAATTAGAGAAATTAAAAATATAGTTCGCCGAGATAGATGTACTAATGTATTAGTTAAACAAAATGGAAAGAAACGAACGAATAGTAGAGTATTTTCTGTTGATTATCCATGTAATGATGTTAAAAGATCTTAATTTATGTTTCTTTGTTTTTTTTGTTTCGTCTAATCTTATGCATTAAAAATAGTCTATTGAAAGATATGAAAACAAAAATAAAAAGTATGTTCTTTGATGCGTTTAATATATGATCCAGATTCATTGAACTCGATGTTACTGCGACAGGACTAATGGCAGTAATAATATCGGTACAACTCATTAGTTGATGGCACGGGTCCGTCTATGTACAAATAATGTTATATCATTTACCACATATCATTTAAATACATCACATATTTATCATTTTTGTTATACATATATATATTCTTTATATAGATATATATATCATTCTTTTCTGTGACGTGGAGGGACTCGTTTGTACAATTCATGCATATCTTCGTTACTATTTCATTGCTTCGTTTGTTATGCCTTCTCTCCATTGTCTGAGTAAGCAGCCTCCAGCAGCTCTATACATAGCCACACTGCTCCAAATCCAGATATTACTACTATAAGCCTTTCGCATGTAAGTAGAAAATCAGATGTTGTCGTTATTTCCAATTAATTTTTCATGATCATAGATACCTCGTCATAGAAACGATATATTTCTGTGATCTCTGATTAAAATAGAGCACGACGAAGAAATGACGAGTGTTGTTAAGTCATATTTTTCTTTTTTTTTTTTTTTCTTTTTAATGCCAGCGCTACTGCTTTAAAATAATCAAAATAATATTTTTTCGAATAATCTGATGTTGATGATTTCTGGATTTGCAGAGTCAAAGAATTTTATCGCTTCGTTCCATTTATCACTATCTACGCCGTTGCCTTTGAATCTCTAAATTTGTTTAAGAGTTACATTACGTATAATAATAATTATATTAGTAGAAACTTAGTTTCTGTAACAATTGTATTGTCTTAAATGATATGTCTGCTAATTTTGTTGCCTTCGACCTATGCCTCGAGCCCGTGGTCGGAATACGTAACAATTTTATTCTTAAATAAACTAATTATAAGATTCGAAATTCTAGAACCTTATATATATTATATAGATTTCTAGTTCTACGTTCTGTCGTTCGTACTGGAGGCTATTACCCAGGCGTAACAAAAGCAAGGATGCTTTACGATCACAAAAGGAGTGCTTCCATGGACATTAAAAGTATTCGTAGCATCGTGATTAACACGTATGAATCTAACCGGAATGACACACGAAATATCGGACTGACAATGTCTTTGTAGCTTTTTAAATTAACAAGCAGTGAAAAGAATCTTATATCGAATAGAGGATATATCGGATCTCTTAGAAGAAATTAAAGCAATGTCCTTTGTCATACTCCGTTGGATTAATATGTTATCTATATATAGATAAATAAATAAATAAATACATACGTAGGCAGTTAAATAAATAAATAATAAATTAGATAATTAGAAAATTAAATAATAAATAGTTAAATAAATATATATATATATTATATAAATAATGGAGATATCGTAGCCGAAACGTACGGTGTCTAATTTGCGTATCGTCTTTATAAATCGGGAAGAAATAATTGAAAATTAAAATTATGCGCTGACGTATTAGTTATTCGAAATTAAGTTTCATCGTATTCTGATCATTTTTAATGCCCGAAGAGAAATATTTTTCCCCTTTTTCGCCAGACCTTCACCGAATAACCATGGACTCTTTACAGAAACAAGTCGAAGATTAAAAGCCACTGTTAAAAGTTATCAAGACTTGGCAGATTCTTTTAAAGCGTCCTCAGTCACTTTGCAATTATTTTGAGAAAAGTTTAAAAAGTTTAAATGTATATGGTGATTTATTTAATGGTAAAAGTTAATAAGAAGAAGAGTGTTAACAGTAACAATATTTTTAAGGTAGAATTATAGCGTCTACGATCAGTGGCAACTCTCTTGAATAACAATTTAGAGTTTCACTAAATGAAACTTAATATACATATATATCTCAACACTTTATAGAACCTTAGAACGCCTTTCGTCATTGCTTTGATTCGCAATGCATTTTGTCTTTCTCAAACGTATTGTATGCAATTCTTGGAAAAGATGTTCCTATATATACATATATAAATAGAAAAAGATAAAGATTAGGGTCTGACTCAAATAGAAAAGTACGTAAGTAAATATATCGTGTTTCAGTCAGTAAAATTCAACGCAACTAATCGTGTTAAATATAAACCAAAACGTGCGTTTGATATTTAAAAAGCAATACGAGAAAGATCACGAGCACGGATAAAAAGTTATAATATAAGAGAAAAATAAAACAGTTTCGTCTTAAGGCACCTTACATATAGGAACATCGTTACATCGTGTCCATCTAAAAAAAAAAAAAAAAGGAAGCATCATTCCTGATTAATTTTAAAATCGTGCGGCCCATCATTGTTTTTGCAAGAGTCTCGCCACGTAGTCCCTAGTAAGATAGAAAATCAAGTAAAATGTATATATTTAGTTCATATACCTATAGAATCTTCCTAAAACAACCTAAAACCTATTCTACTTAATATGCATAAATTTCATTTACTTGTACATACAGACACTGATGTATATATGTACAGACATGTACACATATTATGTACACATAGCAATTTAATAACCAGTATTTTAGTCATATTTTTAATAAAACTTCTCTATCCTCTGCCAGTACTGAATGCAAATATGTATAATATTTATGCATTAGCGCATGTGTACTCGTTATATTACACTCATTGTCAGTTTCGGAGACCGAGTGACATCTCCGAGCGAAACTTGAACAACCTTCTTGTTAGAGAACTATTTCGCCTAGACTATAAATTATTTTCAATTATATATCAATATATATATGTATTATATATCAATATATATATATATTTATATATTTATATATTTATATATTAGAATTTATACGATCGAATATTGTTAATGCTTCGTATAACAGAGGTAAGGAAATTAGGAAGCTTTTCAACGATCTTATGTGCGTACGGTAAAGACTAATTATCGATCGTTTCTCATATGCTAATAATAAAATAACTAAATACAACGAGTTAGAAAACGTACAAGCAATCGTTTCTTCCATTCTAGGATCAATTTTCGAACCATTTCTCTTTCTTCTTCGTAATCATAAAAAATATCGGGCGAAGTAGATTTCTAAAATGTAAACTATAAATTGCCTAATGAGAAATTGATAAATTCCCTTATAATATCTCCTGACAGAATATAATAGTCTATATAATTGATTCGTTGAATATTGTAATCATTGTTTACTCGTGTAAAATGAAAAGCAATGTTCGTAATTTGATCCTCGCGGTGAAAGAAAGAAATCGAAAAAAGAGAAAAGATAAACGTTACTAGGTCACTAAAAAAGAATGATAAAGTGGCAACAGGTAACAGCAATGTCTTGTGGCATAATTTGGGAACATTTCACGTGCATAATAAATAAGTACACATCCATCTTCGAAATCGCGATTCTCGTATATATATCAAATATTTGCTCGCGACTGCGCACTAGCTTTTTATTTCGCCATTTGATTTACGCTTTTCGCTCGCAATCGATATTTCGCCTGCCTGTCCACTGTGTACTTTATAATACGTTTGTTTGTTCGCTTTGTTTTATTTATTTATTTTTTTTATTTGTTAGGCCATATCCATCGATGGAGGTGAAATTCTGTTGGTATTATCTCGTCGCCGACGATAAGCGTGCGTCCTAACTTTCACCGTCTTTTCGTAATTTTTGTATTAGGAAGAAAAAAAAAAAAGTATTACGATCGAATACCCTGTCTCCTCATAGAACAGAGGTTCGAAGTTTTTGATTGTATGTTTCGAGAGGAGCCGTTCTATCGTTATCACTTCTTAGGCAACGTAGCGAACTGAAGCGTACGATGTTTAGATTTTTTTGCGAAAATTCACCGTGCGTGCATTTCGTATGCCTGATACCTATCCGTTGACTTCATAGTTATAGTCCGGCTAAGAGCGCTTACTTCTTACGTCTCGTACGAGTCTTCTCTTTTTCATCTTCTTCAGCTTCCATTCCGCAACTTTCGTGATCGCAAATAAAATTATTTCGGAACGAAATACTTTTGTAGATGATAGTCCTGGAAGTACGTGTGTGTCTCTTTCTCTCTTTCTACGTGTGTGGATGTGTGTGTGTGTCTGCGTGCATGCGTGCGTGCGTGTGTGTATGTGTATCACATTTCTTCGGGCACGTTTGCTTCTTCGTGGAGCGGGCGATGTTGTTTGGATTTCTTTTTTTCTCTATCTCTCTCTTTTCATCATTTCATTGAGGTAGGAAGAGATAACCGTGATATCGCGTACGAATAAACAAGAACCTGCCTATGTTATCGTGCGATCGTAATCAAAATTCCTACCGTTAGAATTACAGTCTTCGTTAAGATAACTTAAGTTGAACTACATGGGTCTCCCCCTATGGTGGCCTAAGTCTTGTAGGGTTGTGCCATAAATGCGCTGCACTTTGAGCGCCGATGTCGCCGTTCGTCAAGGATACTTGCTGTTGTTGTTGCTGATATTCTTGAGTCTCTGGCGATGCACCACTTGATTGTTGTACTTGTTGTTGTTGTTGTTGTTGTTGCTGCTGCTGTTGTTGTTGTTGTTGTTGTTGTTGTTGTTGTTGCTGCTGCTGTTGTTGTTGTTGCTGCTGCTGTTGCTGCCGCAGCTGCTGATTCGGTTGTTGCAACTGTTGCAGCTTGGATTGTTGCGCCGGCCGTTTAGACTCCTGACCCGTAAAATCGGGGGATGGTATTGGCCTGTGTGATTTCATGTGCGCGCTTCTGCTTTTCACTTTGTTGAAAACTCTGTAAAAAGAAAAGTCGTGTTCGTTGAGTTTGAGATTATTTCGTATCATTGACGATGCAACAAAGAGAAATAAATTTATTAACGTTTTTTTTTGTTTTTTAAGAAGGAATATTGTAATTGTTAGATTGTTCGTTAATATAACATATGTCATGCTTTTCAAGGTACTTGCAGCACACATATGTGTAAGATTACGTATCCGTTGTATTTGATAGACGAGTTGTGCGATTGTTGTTAAAATTGGCATAGTGTAGATACTTTAGAATAGTGAAGGAGCAAATAAATGTAAGGTAATATAAAGAAAATGAGGTTTGCAAACTAATGTGTGCTTTGAAGTAAAGATCAAAGATAACACCAGCCGCAAATCGTTAATCAGCATTAACGTAGCGTGAGTTTGCTAATCAAAAGGACAAGTTGGATGCAACAGAAGTATGCTTTTTATTATTCGTAACTTGCTTATTTTATCGTCGTAACAGTACGTATAGTATGACGTGTGTAAAAATAGGAACGAAGTGGTAACATTCCTTTATGATCAAATCTCGTGCAAAAAATGATCTTATATTAAAGGGGGAACCTAGTAGTTAGCTACTTTCTGAAATTGACATAAGAAGCCTTTTCTTTCTTTCGTTTTCTAAAAGCTTTCGAGTATCAATCGTCGCGTATGCGTAAAACCGATACTTGCCGCTCGCAGCGTAATTAAATTATTCTCTCCTTCGATTATCGGAAATGGGTAATTTAGATTAGAGATTGGAGACTTACTTCCCGCAAATCTTGCAGGGGTAGTGAAGTGGGGTAGGCACGGGTAGTTGTTGCTCAGAACTAGTGTGAGTTTGTGAGTTGGTGTTGACTGTGGCTTGGCCGGTTTTGCCGGTTTGGGCGATTTGGGTGCTCCCGGCCATCGTTACTGTTACACTTCCGCTAAAGCTCTGACAACACAAAGAAAACACAAAGCCAAAATAAACAACACAAACAAACGACAACGACGACAGATGAAAAAATACAAGGATCAGCGCAGAACACGCGCAGTACGCCTCTTTTTAAACGTTTAATAAAAAAAGCGTGAAAAAAATGGACGGATCAACAACAAATCACATGCGACACTGATAGAAACGTTCACGCGCAAATACGTAGATACGCATGTAATGTCTTACACGGCGAATGCATACTCCGTATAGGATACAAATCGATTGTCTTTGATAGATATAGCATGCTGAGCACAATTAAACAAGCAAACACTGAAAATTGTGAGCTTTTATCGAGTGACGATTTTGAAAATTTTATAAATGAGACTTTCGTGCTCAGTATATTAAATAATTTGTAATTTGCTATATATTTTATGCTTTAATCAAGATTTTATTTTGCAATCACGATTTTATAAGTATATTTGGTATATTCAATAAATCATCTCGATTTTCATTTTCATAATAATATACAAATGATCGTGTAACGTAATAACAATTCATAGTGATATCTTCGATAAAATATTTCGTAAATAGGTAGCAGAAAGTATAAGATAGCGACAGTACAATAAACGTATATAACATAAATAGCGAAACTTACATCCGGACAATCATAAGCAAATAATCTTAATTCTCCTTCGCTGGTAGTGAAAGTCGCTGAGTTTTCTCTTTCGTTTGTCTGTAACTGAATTTCATGGCAGGACGAATTAGACGTTAATTTGAAAGGTAGAATTAATGATCGAATAGTTTAATCGAGAATACAACGTAGATAAATTCGTCGAGAATAAACTCACCAAAGTACGATGAAGGATCGATTTTTCTTCGCTAAAGTCCATTTCTGTAACGGAGGAAATGGCATCGCGAAGTTCTCTCATATCGTTACAATCCTTCTTTTCGATCTTGATTTTTGGCTTTCCATGATGAAGGCGAAGCCTCTTATAATCATCAGGACAGAGTCTTTTCCAGAGGTAGTAGAATTGCACGCATTGCTTAACGGACTTAGTCTCTATGTCTCGCGAAATTGATGAGAAATCTTTATTATATTTGAGTAATCCTTGATAGAAAGTATCCATCTCGTGTGCTGTCCAACGATCGGATTCATGGCATTTGTGGCTAAGCAACGGATGTTCGGGAGGTAACGTGGGCGTTGGTCTCATCAATTTCAGCATAGCTTCCTGCATGAATTACGTATTATCTATTAGTATCGTACATTGGAACGCATACGGTGATGGAATTCTTTTCTGACAATATACAGTGAGATAAAAAATGTACGATCATCTTGGGATAGACCCTTACATGAATATTTCCTTTGCACATGTGTAACAGATGAAACGCATACTCTGTGTTTCTACCACCTCCTGGTATGCCGGCACAACAGGCAAAGTGTAAGTACATATCCACTGGAATAGAAAACGATGTAGAGTTTAAAAAAATAATTCAGATTACGAGTAACGTTGACGAATGTTTAAGTTATAATCTTATAAGATACTCACGCTCGTTGTTGGTGACTAAATCATTTATGCCTGGATCCCAAAGAAGATGGTCCTCTTCGGGCCCTCCTTTCCCTTTGTCTACATTGGAACCCAATGGTGGAATAGTGGGTTGATATCTAGTGCCTATGTTGATTCTAGGTGGCGGCCCCTCGTTTCCTTGAGAATCATCCGAGCTGAAATCCGAGTCTTTCTCGTATTGATGCAGTCTCGCGTAGAGTCCCGGACCAAGACGAGAAGGATTCAATATGGGCGGTGGGGTGTAACTACTGTCCCAATGCCGATCGCAGAGTTTCCTCAATTTCGATGGATACGAATGTGAACTGTTGGCATATTGGCAATCCATGCGTGGTCTTTTCTTGCACTGACGCATCGGGCTGCCAGCAGGAACACTGCTAGGACTAAGAAAAACGTCCTCGTCCAATAGCTCTTCCTTTATCTGGTCTACCGGAATCGAAAGATTTCCTATCATGTTCTTGTTTTGCCTCGAATTGTTATTCTTCCCGGTATGACTAGTTTGAACGAGAAACTTGGCCGGATTGACGACTTGTTGCTGATTGAATTGCCCAGTGTTATATTGATTTTGTGTTTGTACGTTTAAGCCGAGATTTATGGTAACAGGATCGACTTTTGGCGTGGCCAAACGAATCTCCTTCTTGAATGTAATCGCTGGGCTAAGAGAACCCGCTTGCACGAGAACGTTTGCCTTCTGAAGACCTGCTGTTTGAATAAGCTTCAACTCGCCGTTATTGTCGACGACTATGCTGGCGAGACCACCATTGCCTAATCCAAAATCCACGAGATTTTGACTGCTGATGAGCTTGTACGATTGAAATTCGAATCTACGTCGACCAGCGGTGAAGTCTTTCGGTGCCGACGATAAAAGAGGATCCTCCGAATTAGGCATCATTTGACTTTGGAGAGCGTGATGAGGTGAGACGGGGAAGTTGGAACTGGTGAAGGTAACGGGCCCAGGAGAAGACACCGAGGACGGTGGCAAAGATGAAAGAGGAGAAGGTGCTGGCGTTGCCGAGAGTGGGCTTGGCAGTGGTGAGTGTGGATTTGGTGATCCGGACCCGTAAAGATCCGCATCTGCTTCCGATTCGCCAGGCAAAACTTCGCTCAAAGCCTCTTCCACTGCTGCAGCCGAAGACATTGTCGTCGTGTAGAAAGCCGCCGACAAAGGCGACGAAACTTGACGGACCGATTCGGGATCTTCTGGAGGACTCAACAAAGGAAGATTTCCGGTAAGGAGTCCTTCCTGACTGGCCGGTGGCGTGGGATATGTGAAACTGGGACTGTCGTGTCTGGTAAGCGGAGATGGTAATGGCGACTGCGTTGGCAAAGTATGTGGACTTTCTGTATATTGGGCACCATAGGTACTGAATTCTGCTAAAGAATCTGGAAGCGGCGAGTTCACTAACGCCTGAAGATCTGGATTAACCGTGTGTTGCGACGAGTATCTATCCTCAAGCGTTATGTCCTGCAATTGCTCGTTGGATTGTTCTTGCAACAAGCTCGCAGTCTGAAACTGAAGATAGTTGGATTGTCGATTTGAGTTTCTCATCGTTTCTTTCGTCATTAAAGTGTTTACAAATATTTATCGACGGTTAAACGATTCGTTGACTCGAGTTATCGTAGTTAAGTATGAAAAAAAAAAATGTGGTAATACGTTTTTATTTGTAGGAGGAACCGGAGAAGTAGGGAGATTAACATTAATTTATGGAGAGCAGAAATTATACGGATACGCGTCTATCTTGAATCACGATTAAAGCTTCGTAGTCGTTCGTAGGATGAAAGAGGGCGACGTCATTCGTAAAAGGAGAGGACAAGCAGAAAGAGGAAAGTACACGACATCAGCGTAGAATCTCCGGTGCCCGTAAAGCCGGAGGTTAACGAGGCTGCTTGGTGACAGGGACAGATGGCAAGGCAAGGGAGAAAAGTAGGAGAAGAGTACGGTCGCTTTTCAAACGGTGCAAAGCGTACTCGCTGCCAACTACTTAGATAATTCCCCTTATTAGATTTTGCCTTGGTCGATGATCCAACCATGCACTGTGACGTAATTGAAACTACAACATTTTCAGCGCGGAATGCATAAAGCGACGGAGTAAGGCTAATTATGAACGTCAAAGAGCAAAGAATATCTTGTCTCTACACGCCGTCTGAACGAGGAAATATGTTTCTTTTTATTTTTCTTTGCCATCTTCTCTGCGCCTTCGCCAACGCGTACTCCTTCATTTTCCTACGTTGGAACTACAAATCGAAAAATATAGCGAGCGAGAAATGAAGCGTTGACGTCCAACCTCGTTAGTCGCTTCTTCTACGTTCTCATAATAGAGACAATAAAGTGAACGACATCGAGGCAATAGATACGAACAAGAAATGAAAAAAAAAAGTATGGAAATTAATAAAAAAATATCAGATATTTACTTGAATGGAATCCAATTGAGTAGCATGAAGAAGAACACTGTCTGGCACGGCAGTAACCTGCTGAAATACTTCGTCTTGTAGACTTGGGCTGAAGTAGCCACCATCTTCGGAATACCCCGTCATCGTGAATGATTCCGTGACAGCAGGTGTTGCCTGAGCTTGGCTATTCGAATGTTGTTGTTGCTGCTGTTGTTGTTGTTGCTGCTTCTGCTGCTGTTGTTGTTGTTGTTGCTGCTGCTGTTGTTGCTGCTGCTGCTGTTGTTGCTGCTGCTGCTGTTGTTGTTGCTGTTGCTGCTGTTGATTACTCGCTGCGGATTGTACCGAAGATTGATACGCCAGATGCAATCTCTGTCCAGGGTCAGACGTAGTTCTTTTCACAGCCATCTTGGTGGTATTCTGTAAAGAACATATAAAGTTAAACAGACTAAATAAGATTTTGACGGAATTTAAAATTGACTCGTTCAATGAATCAAAATCAACCTTCAATATCATATCGGCCAGTGCCTGCGCTTGTGCTTGCGTTTGCGCTTCCTGAAGTTGTTTTTGTACGGTCGTGTGGCCACATACGGTAACGTTCGGTTGCCGAAAATGTTCTCCATCAGAAAGCCTACGTACTTTCTCGCCTGCCGCCAAAGGTGGAGGTGCAGGGACGGCAAAACCAGTTTTCCCGTTGATTTGAGAACCACCATCAACTTGGTTCGTGAACACGTTGTTACTGTTCGCCCGAGGCTGCTGGTTGATGTTCGCGTCCGCTGCTAGAATCAGATTTTTATATTCCGTTGTTACATCTCATCTTTGAAAAAGCATTTTTCATCTTACGCGCGTTAATTTGCGTATGCTAGTTTATTTGTTAAGCAAAATTACGTGCTTGCTTTTCCCAGAAATAAAATATACTTTGAACGAGGTATTCTCGAGAACTTGCAAAATAGTAGAAAAAGACACAATGAGAATTTTGAAGTAGGAGCCCGATTATACATGCAACGAAACATATCTATGTATATATGATATGTATACGTCAATAGATATATATACATATATACATATGTATACATATATATATATATATATATACACACACATCTATGTACGTATCGAGAGTATAAAGTTTCCTTTCCTCCATTTTTCTCTCGGATGATCTTTCGTATAACAATAGATGAAATAAAAAAACTCACTAGATTGAACAAGTCACCGTAGGTTTCTCCATTTAAATTTTTGCAGTTAAATCAAAACACAAAGAAGAAATAAGAGGCATTTTTGATCGTATTTTTATCAAGCTTCCATTTGAAAAACACGTTGTACGTAAGTATATTTCATTGTATATATATAACGAGCACGTATATTCGATATCTATATCGTATACGTATATCGATACTTTTAGTATTGTAAATCAACGAACCATGTATTATTTACTCAAGCAAAGGATAATGAATTAAATTAATTAAAATCTCTATGACAATCGACGAATAATTTTTCTAGAAGTTTCAACAATAATTCGTAAAAATGAAAGAGACTCGTTTAAAATATAATAATTAAACTAAAGATAGTCATTTCATATTTAGACTTATTAAATTTTTCGACATATGGTATACGTTTGTACGTTGGTATATAAAAGTTGGCGTATGTAAATGCGTGTAGATGTTGACCACAAGGACGAATGGATTTATAAAGAAGAATGTAAGCGTACAACTGTATCCGGACGAAACTTTTCCACGACGATTTCATGAATACTTATCTGGGTCACGTTCTGACTACGAGCTCACGCCACGAGACGTACATACATACATATCTACCACTTTAACTCGTTTTTCCCTCTTCTTTCCATATTTCCACCTTCGACTTTCTTTATTCCGTATTTTTTATTTTACATTTATGAAAAAATACATAAACTAAAATAGTCAGGAATTATTGATTTTTAAAGCAAACGAGTTTTCTTTACACCCCTTTTAAAGTGTCGAGTCACCTACGATTCAAAGTTTAAGTGTTGAATATTATAAGTAATCGATATCCCGTCATTCTGTTATCACTTTCTTTAAAATCATATGGTTTCCATCATCAATAATATTCATAAACGCTATATATATATATATATATATATATATATATATATATATCTTTGCTCTCGAAATAAAAGCACGTCTCATTTTACAATTCAGCCTCTCGAGCAACTCGCTATCGCACTTTTTGGGCAAACGGAGCTGAGCGAGATCGAGCATAAATCGCTAACGATGCTCGCTCCGTTACAAAAGCACGCTCGGTTAGCCTCCTCCTTTCCTCTCTGCCCCGTCCGTTTTGCTTTCGCTTCCACCGTTCTCCACCGTCGCTTGATTTATCGCCTCGACATGGACAATGCGAGAAATATTCTGGCGTGCTCGCTTCGTAAATCACGCTTCTTCGGCAGTTCATGGCATACTATGGCGATGGACGCGCGCGCACACTCGCAAAATATCGCTGTCAAATACGCGAGTACCTGAGAGAGGAAGAGAGAGACAGAGAAAGAGGAAGAGAGAGACAGAGAAAGAGGAAGAGAGAGAGAGAGAGGAAGGAGAGAAGAGTGATTTGTTCGAAGGGACGACTTTGTCGACTAAACTGAGAAACGTGTTACGATATATGTATATATATATGTGTATACTACCGAAATCGCATTTGCGGCTTTCGCAACGTATCGGTTTCTACTATTTCGTATACGAGAAATCATATCTCACTTCTATTTAGAAAAATTCTCTTAGATAACTATTAAATGTGTATATATATATATATCAGGATCCGTCCAAGAAATTCATACGTACCGGTTGTTCTCTTTTGAATGATCTTTTCCTCGATCAATGCTCTGACGCTAACCGATGCCGTTTGTAGAGGAGGTCCGACGACTTCTTTTTTCTCGCTCTTCTTATTCTCGGCGTCCTAAAGAACAAAGATAAAGGATCGAGCTATTAGAATTCGAGATCGTACGTCTGGATTATGATATCCGTTTGATAAAGCGAATATATCCAAAACACAAGCGGTCGATAGTTGAGTTTTAATAGTAATTTTGCGAATAGATAGATCGATTTTTTCCTGGCTAAAGTGAATAGGACGAGATTGTCGTGGAAAATCTTAGGAATCGATATTCCATAGCGTGTTATCGAGTTAGCGAAGTAGAGAGCATTGATGTTCCTTTGTCGCGAGAATAGAGGCATCTCGAAAATCTCGTTAGCTGAGATTCTCTCGGCGAAGACAGCAACGGAGATGATCGAGTCTCGATCAGTCGCGAGAACTTTACAACGGCTTATCCAGGACTTCCGCTTCTATCCAGGACTTTGGATGGTCCAACCACTATGGAACTCGCGACGAGTGATCGTGAATTAGAGGCTTGTATCGCGATTAAATTGACGGGGCTGGGGATAGAGATTGGAGAGGTGGGCTAGGGTGAGCTGTTCAGGAGAGGGCGGGACAGGCACGCTAATCACCGAGCGAAGCTAATTGAGGCGCCCATTCGATTATCTCATGATGGAATCTCTGGCGTGTGTGATACACCGTCCCATGGGATACTAGATCAAGAGCCACCTCGTCGAGCCTCTCTCGATGTCCTACTGAGATCTAAGAGTCCAACGAGAATCGTGCATTTCGTTCGTTATTGTATCATTTTTAACATTTTTATACCGAGGATAAATTAATATACATTTTAAGAAATATTATACTTTGCAATGAATGTTTTTGATAAATAATATTTGCACGTTATAAACTAAAAGATAGAATTTATACATTGATGGAAGAGTTAGTTGTTGTAAGCGCGAAAATTCACAGCGATCTTTGGTGGATGCCGTACGTAACTAGTCGCGATCATTCTAGCGGTCGACAATTTCCAATCTCGAACTTCTGTGCGTTAGCTCGTACGTGTGCCTTTGTCAACGTATATATCGCCTCTCACGAAATTGAACTCTGTCTTTGACGTGGATGCGCAACGTGCATTTCATGAATATTGATTGTTGCCCGTTAATGCGCGGAATTGATTGCGAGGCGTCCGTCTGTTACGAATCATCAGTTTGTTACGCGTCACGACATCGAATTTGGAACACATAGGCTGCTTTCTCGTCTTCCGTTCTATCAAACAGTTTAGGATCTTCTCTATATGAATTTTATCGAAAATCGAATTGAAAACTAATCAAATAATTAATCATGTTTCGGCAAAATACGAATTGATACAATCACGTAGGACAAAAATCGTTTGGAAATTTTATGAAAAAGAAAATAAGAGAAACATATCGAACAAAACAAACAAGGAAAAAATGTATAATACGCAGAGTAAATTCTGTTACGAATTATCAATTTGTTACTCGTCGGGACATCGAATTTAGAACAGATAGGCTGCTTTCTCGTCTTCCGTTTTATCAGACAAATTAGGATCGTTTCTGTATGAATTTTATGGAAAGTCGAATTGAAAACAAATCGAATAATTAATCGTGTTTCGGCAAAATACGAATTGAAACAGTCACGTGGGACAAAAATCGTTTGGGAATTTTATGAAAAAGAGAATAAGAGAAACATATCGGAAAAAACAAACAAGAAGATATATATATATATATATATATATATATATATATATAATACGCAGAGTAGATTCGAAACCAGGGAAATTGACAGCAATCCCAAAGTTTTTTCCTCTATTTGCTTCGAAGCGTCAAACTGTCCGTACGAGGAGATACCTCAAAAATGTATTATAAGTGAATTTGCCTTTTCTACCGCAGCGTGTTCCACTAATAGCAGTGTCCATAGTATCGAAATCGAATGTATAGAGAGAGAACATGTATTAATCCGGATATATCCGTAGGAAGGGTCATCGAAAGTTTTCAATAATTCTCGGTCGTGGTCGTGCGATCGCTCATCCTTCCTTTCCGTGAACGAAAAGTTCGACCAATGCCATGAAAGAGGCAATGGTTGGAGGACTCGCCCTACACATCGAGTAAAATCGGTTTGGAACGGGGGCGTTGCTGTGGTAGGACTCGAACAGGGCTACGAGAAGGGTTGGTACAACGGTGAAAACTCGGCTGGTTCGAGCGAGAGCACCACTGTTGCAAACCCAGACCGTAACCAGTCAAATTCAATCTGCATAATGGAGAAAGCTCGAGACAATGTTTGTACGGCTCTCTCTCTCTCTTTTTCTCTCTCTTTCTCTCATGTTCTCTTTTCGTTCATTTCTCATACCCTCATCGAGCACATCCCTCACTCTCTTCCATTCTCTTTTCCTTTTTCTCATTCTTCCTCTTTTCGATTCGATGAGGATTGCTTCGAAGCTTGGGACGGACGAAAGAGCTTGTTAATGGGTTCATTTGGATTCGATCATCGCCTTATCTTTCCATCCATTCTGGTCTCTCTCTCTCTCTCTCTCTCTCTCTCTCTCTCTCTCTCTCTCTTTCTGTCTCTCTCTCTCTCTCTTTACTTGCCCGTTTATTTATCCGCTTGTTGAGTCGTTCCGATACTTACTCCACCGTTTCGTTCTCCACATTGTTGTAATCGTATTACTTTTTATCGTATACTCGTTTATTCGCACTTCGTGAAATTGCTACGGATCATTGACGATTCTCAATCTTCATTATTTTCATAGGATTCGAAATCTTAACTTCGTGGAATTGAAATGAAAATATTTCTTTAAATGAAATATTTCGAAGTAGAAAAGATAGATAGAATGAATGTTTAATAAAAATGGATTTTTTTTAACTAACGATCGCTTAACGAGGATCTTTCATTGATTCGTCGTGCATCCAATTCGTTTTTATTTCTTTGAGAAAGAGCATATTAAATAGTCGCAGCCTGCGAAGGACTGGAAATTAATTGATCGTTTGAAATCTTTGGTCACATTCGCATCGCCTTTCCAATCGGACTTTTTCTCTCTTTTAACTTCTTTCTTCCCTCTCTTGGAGAGTTTATCGAAGTGGAAAAAGACATTCTCGCACAAGTATTTGGCTCCTTTCACCTCATCCCATGTTGCAGAGAAAAACCCCCCACCCCATCTTCTCCACGATTGAAAAGGGAAAAACTTTCGCTCTGCAAATCTTTCAGCACTTTTCTATGAACGACGTTGCAGTTCGTTAAGACATTTTTAATCAGCACAGGAGAAGGAGGAGAAGGAGGGGCAGGAGGAGGAGGAGGAGGGGAAGAAGGAAGAGGAAGAGGAGGAGAGAATGAGAAAGAGCAACATAGACGGGCTTTCGGTCGAAGAAAAGTGGGAAAAGAAAAAGCGTTCGGAAATCGCTGATCTTTCTGTTTCGACGATTGCAGAAGCAGCATCCAGACCATTTCTTTAACCTTAATAAGATCCACGACGGAGAGAAAGGGAGGGGAAAAAACGATGGAAGGTTAAAAGTTCAAAGGACGCTTCGTTGAAATCTCGGAAAGAGACCGTCGGCCCTCATTATTTTTTCCTTTTAAATCGTTTTCTACTTTAACTTAAAGTTCTATCGAAAATTTTCGGATCGAATGTTAAAGCCTTTCTTGAAAGGAAGGCTGTTACCTTTTTGAAGTAACCGCCATGTAACCTCATGTGACCATTGAGCGCGGGTATGTTTTTAAATTTTCTATGGCACAAGTTGCACTCGACCGGCTTTGGTTCCGCCTGAGACTTGTTTGGCACTGAAGCCGCACCGGGAGAAGCTGAACTTCCCGATGAGGGACTACCCTTCCCGACGTTTCCGTTTCCGGGCGAATTAGCCTGCTGCTGTTGCTGCTGAGCCTGCTGTTGTTGTTGCTGCTGCTGCTGAGCTTGCTGCTGTTGCTGAGCCTGCTGCTGTTGTTGCTGCAACCGAGAAAACAAAACGGGATTCTTGATTAACAAAAGTTTTCTTTTATTTCGTTCATTAACTATGAATTTTTTAAGCTCTTATCATGCAATTACAATATTAAATATATAAAACAAATACTGCATCGTATTAAATCTAAATTAAATACGCTTTGATATAACACTTAGAAATAATCGATACTATTTTGGACGAACGTATTGGTTTCAACATATATTTGCAGTCATGAAAAATAAAGTTATAAAAACATGATCGAGAGAAAAATGTTCTTCCAATGGGATACTTTCCGAAATATACGAAAGTTCTAGGGAGCAGCGATACGGAAAAAGTCTTCTTTTCAAAAAGTTCTGTGGAGAATCGAAATAACTCATTCTGTTTCCTTTCAAAAAGAAAGAAAGAAGAAGAACGCTGCAACGAGGAAAAGATAAAAAAGATGGAAAACGTTAACTAAGAGGGATTCGGTAAAATGCACAACGTATTCTCTACGCAGCGTTTTGTAATTCGCAATTTTTCAAGAATGAGATTCGAAATCCTTCCAAAAATGAACGGAGGAGACAACAAAAGCAGGTGTATTAGATATATCTCTATCTTTACTTTTCCTTCTTTCTCTTCTCTCTCTCTCTCTCTCTCTCTCTCTCTCTCTCTCTCTCATTCTCTCTCTTTCCTTCCGACTAAATTCCTATTCTCATTGTCAGTTGATAAAAGGAAAGCACTTTGAGTTTCTTTCCATGCGATTTAAAACTCTTGTTGGATGTCTAAGTTCGAAGACCACTACGAGACGAAGTTCTTCTTCTTTTTTCTCTTTCTCTCCATCTTTTCTGTTCTCTCTCCCACATTCTTTCTTTCCTCTTTCTTCTCTTTCTCCTTTCTGTCCTTTCTCTCTCTTTCTCTCTCTCTTTCCTTTTTTCTATATCACTCTTCGTAATCTTCAAAACGACAGAAAAGCGAGAATTCTAAGATTCAGAATTCAGATTCTCCTACCAGAAAGGCAATTGAGGAGCGCAGGGCGTCTTACGTGTTTTGATTTCTCAAAGGCTTTCGACTCGATTAATCATCGGATTCTCATGAACAAGTTAGCACGTTTCAACTTCTCACGTGTAGTGCTACTTCGACGGTTCTGATTGTACCTGACGGAACGTCATTAGACAGTGCAGATGTGAGGTAGTCAAGCAACATGTGCTTATCATGGAAGCCGATTTTCTCAGAAGTCCCGTAGGATTCTGTTCTGGGTCCTTTCCATAGTTCTGTATAGATCTGGGATATTAATGATGAGATTCGCCACTGGATGATCATCAAGTACACTGATGATCTTCGAATTTACCTTCATATACACCTTAATAGGGTCACGGATATCATGGTATTGCGAAGGTCAATGATGATATAACTCACATTGTGTCACGGTTTACGACTAATAATTTCCCACTAAATCTGTGTACGTTGTTAACTTCCTCGGTCTCAGAGTAGTTCATATGGATATTCCTCTTTATAGCGTCATTAAGTAACTCGGTGTCCACATGCAAAACGATCTCGGGTGGCACGAGCATATGTCATGAGCATAGATCATGAGATCTATGCTCTTTCATCATCTTTAAGTAAAAACAGATATGCGCTCTCTCATTCACTAAAGACCAAGCTTATTACATGTCTCGCCTACTCTCACTTTGACTATTGTTGTCTGGTGCTTATTGATATGCATGCTGTTAACGAGATGCGTCTGCAGCGAGCTCTGAATTCCTGCATCCACTTTGTTTAAGATGTGTGACGAGATGTTCATATCACGCCATACTACGAACGTCTCAGTTGGTTCAGGGTTTAATAATAATGGCATTTCTATTTTCTTTTTTTTTTTATGTCTTTCTATACTCCTTACAATAAGGCACCGTGCTGGATTTATTACAGGTTTTGTTTGAACGAAGGTTAGACCTTTAGACGTTAGGTCCCCTTCATGTTCGGGATCACGATTAAATTATAGCATATTATATCGCACTGCCATACTATCTCACTCACTCGCATTACTGAGTTGCCGGTTCTGGAATGCTCTTTGGTTGCACATATGCCAGGTGCGAACTGCCGAGAGTCCTTCAAACATCTTTTGCATCGTTCCCTGTTCAATGTCACAATTTCGATGTGAGACGACCGGTAGCAACATGTGACAATTTTACTTTAACAATGAGTATGTTTTCAGGTGTCGCGCTGATACTCATAACTAAATATCCCGTATTAATGGTTCTCAGCTGTGCACGTCAACGGGAGTGTGATTGGGCTTGAGTGTGCGTAATCTCTAACATTGTTATTGGTTGTCAGCACCAAGTGTGAATGTATTATTGATTATGTGTGATCGCTGATGTATATTTACTGAGTGAACATGGACATAATCCAATGTTTGTTTAATTGTTTTCATCATTTCCATTATAAATAGGTACATGATTAGTTTATAAGTATAAGCTTTATGATTAGCTTTATGTTTATATTTAATATAAAAATGCAAGGATAGCTCCGTTACTATTATCATTATTTCTTATAACTACTTGCTGCTCACAGACATTTTATGCCATATAAACATTGACATCTATACGACACGCTTATATTATTATTATTATTATTATTATTATTATTATTATTATTATTATTATTATTATTATTTTGATTGCATAGTACTCTAGTTTATTTTAATGGAGAGAGTACTATAGCGTGTTGCATCTCTCCATCGTATCAATAGCATCTAATTAATCTCACATGTAACTTATATTTCGCTATATCACTTATACTATATACAGCACCTTTACAGTGCAGCACTATTGTCTCATGCTTGTTACATGTAAAAGTGTGAAAGTTTTGTATACGTACTCCTGTATCGTTCTGAAGGAGATTAACCCTGGAACGGAATAAATAGCAATCAATCAATCTCTCCTTTCTTTCTACCGTCTCTCCTTCTCTCTCTCTCTCTCTCTCTCTCTTTCTTTCTCTTTCTCTCTTTCTCTCTCACTCACATTCTTCTTTCTGTTTTCTTTCTCTCCCTTCTTTTCACCCTTTTTTCTTGCTCCTTCTCTCTCTTTCTCCTCCTTTTTTCTAACTTCTTTTTCTCTCTTTCTCTCTCTTCCTATTTCACTCCTATTTCACTCTTCGTCGTCTCCAAAACAACGAAGATATTCTAAGAGATTGAATTCTAAGATTTTGTCGAAAAGCACGTATTCGATGGTCGTTGTGAGACAGATCTATTGAAGAAGGTCCTTCATTGCAACAATTTTTGATTGATTGTATTTTCTTTTGATATTCCCAACATGGACATTTCATCGACGGATTACTTATTTCACATAAATATAGAAAACTTCTTGAAAATTTCTGCACTACTCTGTTTCATTATCCCAAAAAATCGAGGAAAAAGGATGTAATCTTATCAACAATTAAATAAGACATTGTAATTTGAAAATATCAGTGAACCACAAGAGTATTTAAGGAAAGAAACGTATCAAGAAATTTTTGTATTATAGGAATAGCTTAAACCTTAATAATCGATTAAACTAGAAAAATTTCGATATTATTTTTGTATACTCTTTCTCCCCCCCCCCTCTCTCTCTCTCTCTGTCTCTTTTTCTGTCTCTTTCTCTTTCTTGTTTTACGGCGTTAAAGTGCTTGGAGTGTTTTTCTTTCGGGTTACATCTCGTCTTCGAGTGGACCCCTTCTATGAATATTGCGAAAGCGCGAACTTAATGACTGGCGGCGCAATACCTTTAAAGCTTTGTGACTTAGAGAACGTACTTCCGACGAGTACCTTCCAACTCGATACGGAGTGAAAAAGGAAAAGAGGAGGACAGACGAAAGCGGGTCTAAAGCGTACGAGAGAAAGAGAGAGAAAGAGAGAGAAAGAAAGAGAGAGAGGGAGAGAGAGAAAGGTAGAAGAAGGGGTCTTTTATAAAGGTTGATCACCTGAGGCTCGCGTAATTACCTGGCAAGCGGAGAATCGCAGGGGCGGGCAAGAGAGACGCGCGAGGCGCTGCGACGGTAATCAAAGAACGCTCTGTGTTAGCGCGCAATTAACCTCTCGACCGCGGCCTTTCAATGCCAGCAACCGGTGCTTCGCCGCGCTTCACCGCGTTTCGTCGCGCTTCACAGCGCACTGCGCCGTTCCTCTTCTCGCTTTCTTACGGAAGCCCAGCCGACGTACGCTAACGTTTCCCTTTTAATTGCTCGTGCGTGCTACGCGTTTACTTTCTCTATTTCGTTTTCTACCTCGCTTCATGTTCACGCGAAGTGAACTGCAGAGAAAGAGAGAAAAAGATGAAGAGACAGAAAGAAAGAGAGAGAGAGAGGGGGGGGGGAAGAGATAGAGAGAAAGACATATAGATCTATTTATTATCAGTCATGTGAAGAGAAAACCATAGAAAAGACAGAACTTTTATAATTAAAGGGAGTATATTAAAGGTAGGTTTATTTAAACGGTGGAACCAGAACGTCGTCGTCTTTTTTATGGTTGAATGAGAAAAATCCTTGACTAATTATAATTTCAAAGGTGGATTTTTCTTCTCTTAGCATATTTATTTGTTCCTTTGAACTCTATGATGAGAGGAACCAATTTGAAGAATTTTATCCATTTAAAAGTCATACGTGTGTACAATGCATAACGCTCATGACGATATTTAAAGTAGGTATACGAGGTAAACAAAAAGTGTGAAGAGCCAATCGTGCTTTTCAAAATTACGCTCCTACGTAATCGTTTCACGTGAATGGCTCTTCCATCACTAACGAGCATTTTTGAAGTAAAAAAAATACGAGACATGAGGTACATTCGAGTTGGCGTTAATAGTTTTCGATTTTCGTTCGTCGACTTGATATATTTGAATAGAACGGCAAGCTTGAACGAGAAGCCACGTGTCCTTTCTCTCTTACTTCCCATCAAATAGAAAGTAATCCAATCGATAAACGGTAATCGCTAGGCACACCGTAACGGGCGATGGAAACGGACCGAGTTTAATTTAAAACGCGACTCGCGGAAAGCCGCGCCAATAAAATCGCTTTTAATTCCAGTCGACCATTCGCACCATCCTCGACTCTCTTATATTTTTTCTCTTTCTTTTCACTCTATGTTTCCTCATTTCTCTCTTCTCCTTCATTTTTTTCAAGAGTTAAATAAATCGCATCAGATTTCTATCGACGCTTTGATTTTCGAAAAGCGATACGAGAGAGAGAAAAAAGTTCTTCTTTCTTTTACTTTATTTTTATTACAAAATCTCCTTTCATCAGCGTGTCTGTATGTCGATATCGTAAAAAATGAAGA
Source organism: Vespula pensylvanica (assembly GCF_014466175.1). Lineage (NCBI taxonomy): Eukaryota > Metazoa > Arthropoda > Insecta > Hymenoptera > Vespidae > Vespula > Vespula pensylvanica. Next base: position 12,332,210 of record NC_057685.1, read on the forward strand.
AAAAGGAAGTTACATTCGAAAGTTCGTCTAGTAAAATAATAGGACATTGCGTTCAAGGAAATTATTGTCGTAAAGAGAAGCAGCAAACGTCATTTACCGTCTCGGAAAAGCGTCAGCTTTTCCATAGTTTAAGGATTCGTACTATTAAAATGCTAGGAGAGCTGCTACGAAATAACAAAGATTTTCGGACGGCTGATGTACGGTGCGGGTACATAAAGATGTAGTAGCTCATTTCTAGAGCGAGCTTATCGTCGTTGCCGTTTCCTTCTGCCATCCCTTTCGTTCTCCTTCATTGTTTAACGCCGAACAGAGATCGAGAAATAAAATGGCGGAGCTGATGCAACGGGCAAGAAGAAAATTATGTCACCCTGGACAGGTGTTACTCGAAGCTGCATGATATTAGAGACATGAGATAGAAATTGAAAATTTTCATGAGGTTTAACTTGCCTCATAAAAGAAAAAACTAAAGAAAGGAGAGAAACAAAAAGACGAAGAATCGTGAGATAAAAGGACGAACGAACGAGTATGAAAGAATATAAAAAGAAAAAGATCGACGAAAACCGATCTAAATGGCGGAAATGGTGGCCCGCGAGAGGGTCGTTACCACCGAGTTATTCGGTGAGTCGGTATCTTGGCTGTTCCTGGCATGTATGATTAAATTAGAACAATGCCGGCATAACTTGCCGTGCCTCTACTAATCGTTTTCTCTCCTCTTCTCCATCTTTCTCTCTCTAGTATCCTACCAGTTTACCACTTACTAGACGCTGGTAGTTTAGGAACTCGGCGGTACTTCTCCGGCACCAACCCTCTTGCACACTGCATCTATGTCTACGTAGTTCTATCTTCTTCTATTATATTCCCTATTCCTTCTCTCTCTCTCTCTCTCTCTTTCTTTATCTATCTATCTCTTTGCGGTTCCACGTCCTTCTCTCTCCCTCTCTCTCTCTCTCTCTCTGTCTGTCTCTCTCTGTCTGTCTCTCTCTCTCTCTCTCTTTCTCTCTCTAGCCAGCCTTTGGTAGCAGTAATTTTACACTCTGAGCGATTCCACGCTGAGTCTCGAGGTAATAGCATAACGACAATGCCTTCGGCCGAGCTAATCGTTTCCGTCGTTGGTTGGAACCAACTCCATTCCGTTTCAAGACGTCAGCTTTCAGCAAATTATCAACGCATTGAAGTGTGCGTATACTGAGAACTACGTCCATTCTTCCGTTGTAGTAGACACTACCTTAGCATTAAAAACACCAACAACGACGAGCAGCTTTGGACATGGCTTTATATTAACGAGAAGGATTCATATCAAAATGGCCCGAAGCTATGGTCTAAAACCATGTCCGCGTGCCACTGCACGTGTTCAAGGTAGAAGTATGCGAGAGAAAGGTCGAAGGTTATACGGCTGGTATTTCATTTTCTTCGTAGAAGTTCTTGCTCGAACTTTTACGAGAAGGCAGGAAGTAAGGAAGGAGAAAGAAGGAAGAAGGAAGGAAAGAAGGGAATATTATGCCCGGGCAATCTATTAAAATTTCTCTCTGGATTTTGTCATCTCGCTTGGAGGCTGATCGCGACCGACAGCGTAAAACTTGGAACAGCCGTCGCACCAAGAGAATACACTTTCCTAAAGTTCATATTAATTTTTCAGATATGTAGGTATATACTACATATATAGTATATATTCACGATCTTACGACCCAAGGGAAACGGAAGTATATCCCAATGATATATCTTTTAAAGTAGGTATACTAAAAAGGAACGCTATTCTTTCCCCTTTCTTCTATTTCTTCTTTCTCTTATTCTTATTGTCCATAACACCGGATCCTGATATCGATTACACACCGATAGATTCTGATCCATTCGTATTTTCAGTGTTTCATCTCACAACCAAATTTTTCTCTTCCAGAAATAGTGAAATGGAATTCGGTACGAAAACTCAATGAAAGTCACATAGGCAAGTCGTCCTACGATAGGACGCGATTCGTATATTCGATTCAAAAATCTAATTCAGAAACTCGTCAGAGTGTCCTTTCGTTCGTTTCAGATAACCTATATGCATGCTGTATGGTGTTGCACTATGATAAATAAAAAGATAAAAATATAGGAAAGAAAAAAGGGGGAGGGAAACGAACATAAGCGATGATGGGAAAGAAAGATAGGTGAGGGTATATAAAAATGATACGAGAAAAGACAAGATGAAGGAAAAATGAAAAGAATGAGAGGGAAAGGGGGAAAAGGATGATGTAAAGAGAGGGAGGAAGAGGAGGAGGAGAAAGTGTAGAAGTGGTAGAAGAAAAGCGAGAGGAGTGTCGCGTAATTACGTTTTGTCGCTCGCCACCCGGATTTCCTTTGTTACATTAGCCGTTCCCCTATCCTACGGTCCAGGATCTCTGAATACGACGTCGGGACGAGAGCACCGTTAATCTTTAACGACTTGAATACAGCGAGCCTTCAAGAGAATCAGAGACGAGTGGGAGACAGAAAAAGAGGGTTCGAAGAAGGAGAGAACGAGAGAGAGAGAGAGAGAGTCCGATCCTCGACGACACAGGACATCAGCCTGGTGGCTTTGTAATCGAATTCTATCTCTCGTCTTTTCGATCATATGCTACCTAATACCTAAGTACCTTCTTCATCGTTTGAACCGATGCGTTTAAAAGTGAACGGTCAACTAAGAAAGAAGTTGGACTTTATAAGAATACATTCTTTGGTGATACTAAAAATTCCAAATGCAAGTGAATTTTCATAGAAAATATTCTCTCTCTTTCCCTCTCTCTCTCTCTCTCTCTCTTTCTGCCTTTATCATCGACGATATCGTTCAGATGAAAAGAGAGAAAGAGAACATATTCTTTTCAATAATCTTCACAGCTATCTAGCTTTCTATCCGTGGAACTCGCTCTATTAATTTCTCCCTTCGATGCTTTGACGGTATGGCATCTTGCGTTCCTACTACATGCATTGAACGGCCGAGTATAACAGGTAGAGACTGAGGAGAAAGAGACGAGCCTGCTCATCTCGATGATGCTCCAGACACAGACCGAAATGAGAGAGAGAGAGAGAATGACGAAGAGAGGATAGCAAGAAGGAGGAGGAGGAGAAAAGCTGGTAGAAACGGTAATGGAAACAGAATGGGATAATTCCGCGAGCCGCGGACGAACGCGGTAATTGCAAATAATTGCATTGTCTTCGAGTCGTTCGCTTCGGTCTCTCTCTCTCTCTCTCTCTCTCCTTCTCTCTTTCGCTTGAAGTCTCTATCTGTCTTTCTTCTCTCTCGTGTTGCTCTTCCCTCTCGACGAGCGAGCTCTCTGAATTGCTTTGGTACGAATTGAGAGCCGGCTGGTGGAAACCCTCATACCGATTAGGAAATCTGGTCTTTCTCTGGGTTCTGTCCAAGCCCTCTTCCCTTCCTTTCTCCGTTCTATCTCACAACTCTCTCATCAGGGTCTACGTGTATATAGTCTATCGGCAGATCGACACGGAACCACGTGGAAATTACGGTCGAGAGAAGGAAACGTTTGGCACGCCTGGCATTGACCAGCTTACACGCCGTTCAGATATATTCCTTTGAGTTCAGATGCATCTCCTTAATGCTCCGCACGAGACGTTCTCTCGAGTACGTTCTACGGAAAATCGATATCGCTCCATCGCACCTATGGAAAGTAAATGACGTGGAGCGAACGATCGGCCATGGAGCCGACGATATGCACGAGAACAAGTTATTAAGTTCCTTGGGACTTCCAGAGAAAATTTCGATTCGTAATTTGTATTTTATTCAAGTGATTATTTCCGAAATAAATAAATAATTCAAAGCTAATATAATATAAATTTACTATTAATATAATAAAATAAGAGATAGTTAACATTTTGAAAAAAAAAGAAGAGAAAAAGCGAGTCGACAAGTAATTCTGTCTCAATAATAATTATATTAATACAAATACACATCCTAAACTTTCTATCAAAGATACTTTATGACGATAGAAAATGCTTGCCTTTGAGAAATTCATGAAATGCTTGCTATGGAATAAACTTAAGATAAAACAATAAATGGCCCAGCATTGTTTGAGTTTTAGAGATTTTTTTCGTTTCGTATATGGATTTCTGAATTTTTTCTAGTTTGATATTACATATAAGAAGTTTATAAAGCAAAGGAGTCATGTATTTATCTTAAGCCTACCTATTGAGATAGCTACTTTTTTACTTGTGAAATTTGTGACTATTTAAAGCACTGTTTAGGGACTATAAATGAAATTGTTTAGACAATTAGTCAAAATAGGATGTATCTCAGATAGTTCTTATAGTTTGATGAGACGAGTCTTATATTGTATTCTAGCAAGAACATTGAGAATCTTATAATACGTAAAGACCAGTGCGTATCTCACATAGATTTTATTATTCGACAAGACTATTGAGAGTTTTATAATATCTAGAGATCAATATTAGAGTCACAATTAAGTCATTTACGCAATTATGCAAAATTATTGTAAAACTCTATCTCAACTTAGAGATTTATATTAGCTATAATGTTAAATATAATATAATATAATATAATATAATAATGTAATATAAATACATTTTGTTACAATGTTAAATAAAACTGTAAATACAAACGCTATCGTAGAATTAGTTTCGCAGCATTAATTTGATGCAAGACAAGAAAGAAAACTACTGAATAGATTTTTGATCCATCTAGCAGGATGTAGCAAAGTTATTTATTGTATAATACCATACAAAAAAAAATTTGCTTTTAACTCGACAATCGTGCTAATTACAAGGCTATATTCGTCTCATCTCGATGCATCTCACCGCGCGATCTTTCGAGCGAACATCATCTTACATTCCGTTTCATTCAAGCATTATACCACCGAATAACGTCCACGAGGATGAGTTCTTTATCGTTCTGAATAAAAGCAACTATAAAACGATGAGAAACATTTTCACGCGAGTCAGTGAATGAAAGAACAGAGAGGAAGGAGTAGAGAAAGAGAATAAAAAGAAAAATGATGAATCGTTCAGAACAAAGTCCTCTAGAAGTTGTTATCTTGAAATATTTAGAAGGAGGAAAAACGAACGTTGAGAAGAAGGGATAAAGAAATGGAAGAAAGCATCGACGGCGATAACGAGGAACGTTTGGGCGTTTGTGAAAATCCGGTAAAGTCATAAAAGTCTGAGAACGAGAAATTCTGTTACGTTCGTCTCGTCCCATCTATTCGTTCTTCTCCAGCTACGACAAAAGCATTACGTTCTCGTAACCGTCATCGTCATAGACGACGCAGCTGGCTCCTCTCTTGGAAACAAACTCCATGGGCTTCTTTTTTCTTCCTGGTCCGACCCAGCTTTCAACCCTCGCTCTCATTTCCACCTCGATCTCCATCGTTTACTCGGAATGGAAGTCGTTTATTGACTCAGAAAACAGTAAGTAAGATCGGATAAACGATACGGACAATATCTACTCCATGATAGATCGGAAAAAAGGAGGAAACGAAAGAAAAAAAAGGTCGATTACCAGAGATCAAAGAAGCTCAACTTTACTCGAATGTATCTCTTTTTTATGCGTCAATTATCGCTTTTCTTATTCTCGCTATTTTATATTTTAGTTCTATTTACAATGGAGTAAAGTGGAGAAAAAAAAACTAGAGAAAGGTGAAAATGGAGTAAAGTGGAGAAAAAAGGAACAAATGTGGATCGATCGAAGTTGGGAATATTATTATCATTCGATGTTATCGCAGTAAAGGTAAAGGTTAACAAATCCACGTTGAGGATTTCTATTTCCATAGAATAGTTCCTTTTCGACAGGGCTTCAGCAATCTGGTAGCTCAGCCAACACATAAATTCCTCGAATACATGGCATCAGGATTAAGAGCAATAACCAATAGGTTGCCTTCGCCAGCACGGGCACACATCGCTGAGCCCTTTCCTATCCCGTTGACTCGAGCGATCGTCTATAAAAGCCGACCTCCTATTCGATAATTACATCAACGACCATAAACATTCGTCTCAATCTCGTTTGGACGTTTGGACGCACACAGAAAACACGTAAAGATATACCAGAAATGTTTCGTTAGCCTAGATACTGTTTCTGTTGTTTAAACATCCTAGTGCATGTGTCCGATGTTAATCTATCAATGAACTAAACAATTTTTTTCTTTTTTATCTTTGAAGAATTTAGAAAGCGATTCGCTTTAGGTAAAACTTCATTCGTTTCATTCTATCTGTAATAAAAAAAAAAAGATCATGTTAAATCGACAAACGTGTATCGATGATATCGTCGAAATAGACACACTAGATCCCTAATGAACTATTCACGAGGAGGACACTTTTCGATAGTTTCGCTCGAAGGAGAATCTATCGTTGAGATTAAATGGTTCGGATATCAAGCTGAAAGCGCTGATTCGTCAGGGCTGCGTGCAATGTATCGTGAATCGCGTGCGGTAAATCACAACGCGCGGCAGAGAAAGCACTTTCCAGTGAGATACGTTCGTTCGATAACGAAGATGAATCTCTGACGAACGTCCCAAAATCGTCGATACCATTTTACGTCCTAGTGCATTCTACGTTCCTACGTCTAATCGCAATTGCAATATCATTACGAATAAAACATTCGTTTCTGAATAGTAGAATATTCTTTTACAGAATCATCGAATTTGTTCTTTCTTTTCTCCGTTTCTCTCTCTCTCTCTCTCTCTCTCTCCCCCTCTCTTTCAGAAGGATTCGCGCGATATCTAAAGCAGAAGGACGTCGAAAGGTAGTTCGAAAGACACATCCGTATGTCACGAGGTGGCAATTACTCTTCGCTTTTTCCTACTCACTCCAACTCTCTCTCTTTCTCTCTCTCTCTCTCTTTCTCTATTTTTTTCTACCACTCGACATCCACCACCTTTTTCATCCCTCACCGAATACGCTCGACGGTCGATCGATCTAACGCGAACGTAATAGACGTAAAATCTACCGAAAAACACAGGAACGCCACGAACGAACCGCTTTAATTCGCATATATATATATATATATATATATATATATATATATATATATTACATTACAGCAGTAGTACATGGATATATATGTATAAGTAAATACTATATATATATATATATATATATATATATATATATATACTAAGTTACACACCGACGTAAAGCGAACGTCATTGTTCCAGGTAGGCCTTTTGTCACTGAACGATACTATTACCGTTCTACCTCTTTCTCTCACTTGCCTCTCGTTTTCATCTTCCTTTAGACTAACGCGGACTTTCCATTTGCTTTACCCCTCTATCTTGCTCTCTCTTTATTCCTCGCATGTATCATCGCACGATTCGAGAGCTTTTCCAAAGCATTCCGCGTCGAGACTCATAATACGATCGTAATTACTCGCCGTTTTCCACTGCTAATTACTCGAGGTAGTTCCGAAATCTGTCGCATACGGACAAGAATTTAACAGGCGTCCACGGCTCGGCCGTTGTTTTATGCGAACCAACGGTAGGCTCCTCGTATATCTGGAATGCTGTGGTTCCAGGCAGTAGATCCCGGTCATTACGCGTTTCTCGTCCATTGTTGAGCTCGAAAATCGCGCGTACTCACTCGCGTTTCCTCTCGAAGGGCTAAAGTGCCTAAGGCATTCCTATCTCTCCCCCTCTCTCTCTTTTTCGCAACTGTCGTCAGTTAGCCGTTCTTCCATTGTTCGTCTTTCAATCCCGAATACACTGATAATTAGAAGCGTTAATTATCGAGTACGTTGATCGATATCGATTACAGAGATCTAACATCACAGATTTTTACCTATTTACGAAAAACGATCTTACTTTGCGGTGATATCAAAATTACAGGAAAGGGTCTATCTTTGAAAACTGTCAAGGTACTTACGTCTTTATTATAGATTACACCCTTCTTGGTGAAACTTAAAGTTTTAGATACGATACAGTCATTTTCCCTTTTATAATGCTTTGAGAAAGAAAATTCGTGTTCGAGAAAAAACCCGTGTACATGTATACGTGAAAATGTATATGTGAAAATGAAAGAGAGAGAGACAGAGAGAGAGAGAGAGAGAGAGAGAGAGAGAGAGAGAGAGAGAGAGAGAGAGAGAAGTTTCTCATCGATTCGAGAAAGTTAGCTGTACTCGCGTAGTTATTAAAGAAAAATCAATAAGTACGCATCTAACTCGGGTCTCGACGAATCTTCCAACTCCAGCAACGATGGCATCGTTGGTGAATACGTGTCCGGCTAAGTGCATCATATGCGGTAACGAGAAGCGGAAACGATGGGGAGAGGGGGAATGAACACAGTGAGTTGAGGTAGGATAGATGCCGAAGAGGTAGGCGGGGACAAAGTGGAAACATAATTTGGCGTAGGTAACGCATAACTCCGGCGGTATCTGCCTGTCAGATAAGGCATGCCTCGCCGTATTCGGGTCGAGTTTGGATGCTGAATTCCCAGCTCTGTATGTCTCTGGAGAACGGAGGAGAAAGGGAGAGAGAAGAGGGTTTGGGGATGGTCTTTCTCTCGCGCACTCTATCTTTATATGTACGTCGGCCGCTTTCACCCTCGCTCTCTGCCAGCCGATTGTTCATGCCGGCGGCGTACCAAAGCGGGAACCATAAAATCATACGTAGGGTACACGTTCGTACGACGCGCGCGGAGTTTGATTAATTCGAGCTGGGCTTTAACTCGTCGTATCCGTTGAATTCGATAAGAAGCAGCTCCCTCGAATCCTAAAATTCACGAGCGGTTCTTCGACCGATCGATAACGTCGGGCGGTTTGAAAAGAATACAAAGTGCCGTCTGATCATTCTTTGAAAGCGGGGAAAAGGACTCTTCTTTTGCGCGGGAAAAAACTAAGTAAGCGTGTATACGTTAACAGGAGTATCTGAGATCGTACGAGAATCTCTTTGCTACGATGTACATACTTTATAAAGTAAATAATCAACGTTACTTGCGACGAACATCCCTCTTCTGTGTCTAACGAAAAGGGTAAATGAATGGACGGAAAGATGAACCGGAGAAGGTTGATACTTGATACGTTTCTTTGTCGATCGCGAAGGGTTAGTATACAATATACCTGAAGAGAGAAGCGATAGAGATAATCCGGCGGGTAATGCATCGAATACTGATGCTGATGAACGGAATGATGATAATGCTGATGAAGATGCTGCTGTTGCTGCTGATGGTAATGATGATGCGGTAATGGCTGCTGTCCCTGCTGCTGAGGTTGTAGTTGTTGCTGTTGCTGATGCTGATAAGATAGCTGTTGGTGTTGCTCCTGCTTTTGGTGCTGATGATGATACCAGACATGATTGTATCCATCCATGTCACAACGATGTCACGAACAAAGTCTATCGCGCCGAACGTATCGCCGACGTGACAGAAGAAAAAACGGTGCGCGTGCGGGAAACATATCAATCACCTGCCAATAGGCCGTCCGATCACTCGGTTCCGATAATTCTTCACGACTAGAAGAATCTTGACGTTTCGACAGATAACATCCGTTTTCCGTTTGCTATTGTTGTCGGTCCCGAAAATTGGAAATTGGAAAATTTCAATCCCGAAGGAGAGGAATCCTTTCCAGGAAGAATTTTAAGAAAATTGGAGCTATTGCACACTTGAGATGATGAACACGAAGCAACTAACTCTCAATGAAAATGATGAAATTGCCGAGAGCCTTTGCTGGTGATCCTCTCCCCACTCCGTTCTTGACCCCCATGGACTGCTATCGCTCGCTTCCCTTAAACAGCGATCTCTCCCTCTCTTTCTCTCTTTCTCTCTCTTTTCTCTTGCTTTTTCCTTTTGCCGTTGAACCGGTCAACCTTTGGCGTTTTACTTAAACGAGGGCTGAGAAGAGAGGGTTATCCCTGAGAAAAAGTGACATAGTGATCAGGAAGAAAAGGGGTCGTCACGATGGCGTCTCCAAGCGGTTTCTTCTTTTATCTCTCCAACCTTGCCACTACTTCCTTCTTTTAAAGATTTCTTTTAAAGATACTACTTTCTTTCGCCTTTTTTTCTCTTCTCTGTCGTCGAGGTAATAAAAATGTTGCGTTTCATTACTTACGAAAAGTTATTTGTCGATAATAATATTTATGATTTTATAATTTCTCTTAATTAAAAATTAATAAGTCAAATAAGTACATCTATGATCTGTTATTACAAGTAATACACTTAAATGCGACACGTTAGGCGATAATACGGTGCAGATATATAAAAATAATGAATATTCTACGAGTATGGAGTATTAACGTTTTTTGGATATTTACTCATTGAGTTTACATTTACGCAGAATTGCGATTTATTCGTTAGCCGAAATGAAAGCTTCCGTTGTTCAATAGTACCATTGAAAATCTTTCTTTCAACAGGATATAGGTTGAATGCCGGGAAATTAAAATAATTACTTGCTATCGAATTGATTTAAACTTCAGTTCACTCAGTACACGCTTCCGATTTGATAGTTTCAGCCTTTCTTGTTTGTTCGTTTTAATAATTAAAAGCTTTATAATATCGATCGACTTTTCCAAAAGTAAAATCTCTGTTAATTTAAGAGATAAACTAGCATATGTTTAATATTATTTAAAAACATTGATCTTCTTGAAAGGAACAAAGTGGATAATCTCCTTTTAAGAATAGTTTAACGTTTCCGCTTTTTCTCTTTTATTTGACGTAGTTCTACGTACAAACAGGTTATTCTAGAACGGTTGAATGCATCCCGCGGGAACCATTATCGAATGGGGAAGGGTGAGGAGAAAAGAGAAAATAGGGGTGGTGGATTTCGAATCGATCGACCCCGTTTGCCAAGTTCAAAGGGATAATAATCTAATAGTGCTCGATCCACGGCCTCCCGCAAATTTCCATAGTTAAGCTGACAAACAATGCGCGCGCTCATTGGAAAAACAATGGGACGCAAAAATTTACTTTGTCGAGAATTTACCTGTGTTGAAGTTTGGAAATTCTCTCTTTTCAGAAAAAAAGAAAAAATAACCTTGACCGTTCGCGCATTCGCGTAGCGACAATAAATACACGTATTATACGAAAACGTTGCTATGTAGATAGGTATTTATATTTTGAAAAAAAAAAAAGAAAAAAGGAAAACAAAGAAAAAAAGAAAACAGAACAAATTTTATTTATCTAAAAGAAGGAAGAGGATTTAGTACACAAAAGCAAAGATATGTTAAAGTCGGTAATGCGTTTGTAACGCCGGTACTCGTTTCGTCGTAGAACTCGTTCGGTTTGCGGTCATCCGATGGCATTCGAAAGATGACGTCAACGAGCTCGACCTACTTTCGGAGCTTTCCCGCTTTCCCGCTCATCGATGTACGAATGGTACCATTTTTTCGAATAGCACTCTTCGCATCCCAACAATCCAATCGCTATAACGCGATTGTAAATATACGCGCGAGGATTCCCTTTTTTCCACATCTCTTTCGTTCTTTCTCAAAGATATTCATGAATGAGACTAGAGCTCCTTTTCGAAGGAAGGAAACAATCGTTTCTTCGAAGGGAACGAAACGTGCTTGAAAGAAAGAAAGAAAGAAATAAAGAAAGAAGGAAGGAAGGAAGGAAGGAAGGAAGGAAGGAAGAAAGAAAGAAAAAAAGAAAGGAAGGAAGGAAGAAAAGAAGGAAGAAAAGCGAGTAGGGTAACTGGATGGATGAGTGAGTGGGTAGATGGAAACAAATGAGATAGAAAGAGAAAGAGAGAGAGAGAAAATAAAAGAGAAAAAGAACTTCGCACAAGGATAACTAAAAAATTGAAAGCAAGAGAGCAAGGCACAAAAAGTATCAACGAGCAACCAGTCGAAGCGAAATGTTCGAACGACGTCGACATCGACTACGACAACTATGACTACGAAGAGAAGAGTGGAGCTGAGCGAGGAGAATTTCAAACTCGCTGAATTGAAAATCGTCGACTAGGACGTTTTTGCGCTTCCAATCAGCGCGAGTCAAACGAGCCGCGCATTCGGTTTGGCATAAAGAGGGAGAGTGAACGTTGCTGCTCGATAAAACAAGCCCCTTTCTCCACGTATCCAGTCTATGTATGTTATGTTCAACGGAATGTATAGGTATATGTACACCTATATGTATACCGTTGTACTATAGCACGCTGACCGCCCTGAAAATCAGAGAGCACACACCATTCGAATACTGCGAAAGCGTCAAGGACTTTTCCGCTTCCTGATTTATCAGTTCAGTACAGAGAGGTTAATTACGAGACTCCTGTTCTTTCTATACAATAGAATTTGATATATCGATTGACTAACAAATGTAGCATTATATGTACAACTTGTATACGTACGTAATCTATATACATGTATGTACGTAATCTACATACGTACATGTACGTATTGCACATGATACAACTCGAATTGCATGGCATTCCTTTTAAACTTCGTTTTGCTTTTATTTTAAACTCTTAAAGTGCATTTCGATGTTTAATAAAGTTCATAATATAGGTAGATTTTTGATGTTTCATTTTTTTTCTATATTCTTCATTCGCAAAAAAAAATTTAATAGAGAGAAATAGATTATACCTATCGAGATTATACTCATAGAAAAATAAAGATAGAAAAGTTCTTCCTCAGATGTCTCAAGCGTTTAATGATTTTTTCTTGAGAAATAATTTCATAAGAGAGTATAACAAGTTTTCATCTTTTTCATAAAAAAAAAAAAGAAAAAGAAAGGAGAACAACGACCGGTGACAATTTCTTTTTGTGGATTTTTTTTCGCGACGCCAAGCGTTGATACTTAGGTGCTTCTCGCTTAATACCACTCAAGCTTTAAGAACGCTCGACGCCATGCTGATATATTTTAAAATGGTAGGAAAGGGCATAAGGGTTGAAGCATACGCTACCTACAGTCATAACCTCTCACAGCATCGTTTGTAAAACTGCCACGTCAACGGTAATGTTATTAGCCATCTTCTGTTTCGTCCATTTTCCTATTTCTCTCTGTCTCTCTCTCTCTCTCTCTCTCTCTCTCTCTCTCTCTCTCTCTCTTACCCTATCCTTCGACCTTCTCCTTTCCACACTTCTCATCCTCACTTTTTCGCCCTTTTTCTCGTTCGAACCGACTTCATTTTTTTCCTCGTTTTTCCCGCGAATTAATTGAAGCTCGATTGAAAGTTTGCTTTGATGTGGCTCCTCTATAGAGAATGGGGAAAGTATGAGAGGGGTGTCAAGCTTTTCGCTTTCACGATACTCGTAAAACAGCGGACTTTCTTTCTTTCTTTTCTTTCATCACAGAAACAACCATTGTAAGGGCTTCGATATTTTTTAGAAAATGCTGAAACAAAGTAAGCGTATACGAATGTGCACGGAGAGCGAAAAAAAGAATACATAAAATGATTCTATACCGACCCTTTTGATGCATTAATAGTACGTTTTCATCTGACCTGTGAGTTTCACTTTTGAATGAATATGCATTTTCCATTCGGCAGTATTCCGAGTTAATCTCATTCTTTCTTTCTTCGTCTATATTCATCTATCTCTCTCGCTCTCCACCTGACTCTCACGTACTCTCACGAATCAATTCGTGCGTGTTTTTTATTTTTCAAATTTATGCATTCCGCTTCGCGCAATGGATGTGTGTGTGTTGTGTGTATATGTGTATATATATATATATATATATATATATATATACCTGGGCAATTAAGAATTCCGTGCTCATCGCGCGTGAGCGAATATATTGAATTATGCTGCTAATAAATTTTTACCTATAAATAGCAAACAAAACAGAAGAAAAGAATAAAAAGTGATTGAACGATTCGTGTTTGTAATCCGACTTTCCAGATATAATAATTAATATTTAATTTATTTCGTTAATCGTGAAAAAGGAATGAATTGTATACAAAAAAGATTACATGTTACGCTTAATCGTAAAATCAACATTCGTTGATTTCGTTTCCATCTTCTTCGACGTTTCTCTTTAATTTACAAATAATTTGATATTGAAAGTGATTGTACGTAATCTTTCCCGAGAAATAAATCTATTAGCGTATTGGACCATATTCTACATTCGTAGAAAAGATTTCGTTTAAAGAACTATTTCCTCAAGTTCTCTTGCATACATAGAAATCGATTAGTTTATTTCTCTTCCTATTTGCTTTAAATAAGCAAAGATAAGGGTAATTGTTGGTACCGGCAATGCGATACTAAAATTTCCTCCAAACTCTCTATTCTCAATTACTTTATATTCCACCGCACATACAAGTATCTCGGTTCATCTTTCGTGGCTCTATTATCCTACTTTCTAGTTACCGATATATTGCTTTAAAAATCACATTTACGATAAAGCTGAGAAAGTAGAGAATATTCTCCGAGAGATATTAGAATATTAGTAATCCAATATCATATTTCAAGAGGATTTCCCGATAGACAACATAAATATACCTGTTTTCGATGATACGTTTGCCGATTAAATAACGATTAAAATTTACGATTCCACGTACGCAGCAAACGGAGAATATGACGTTAATCGTTAATAATTACCTATGTTGGATCAATATCGTCTACGTCATTATCAAAATTTCAATATCCGTTCGATAAACTACATTCGCATTAATGTCAAATACTTCCAAGCCGGACATATTGGATTCCTTCGAGACGACGAAATCGTTCGATTTATGTTATATGTAGGTATGTACATATGTACAATACAGAATATCATCGTTGTCGTCGTCGTTCCCCTTCGCAGCAATAGTTTCATCCGCACTTCACTTATCGTTACCACGGTAACGGTATCCAGCGAAAAAATAACTACGCCCTTTCTACAGAGCTCTTTGTACGCGTAAACCATTTGTTCGGCAGCCGAGTTGCACCGAGCAAGTACTCGCAATTAAGAGGAAAATCGGTTTTCGCAAACTGCTCAACTACGAAGTTGAGCGTCGTAAGAAACGCTGTGAAACGAGAACGGCGTTCCACCGGTTTCGTGGAAGTGGAAAGCGGTAATTCTCGCACGGCCAATCAGAATCAAGCCGACGAATACTATATGGAGAGAACGAGGACAATAATAATATAATAATAATAATAACAATAATGATAATAATAATAATAATAATAAAAACAACAATAATAATGATAACAATAATGATAATAATTCTAAAAGCAGTACAATATTCACGATGTTCATTCGTCTCGAATCGGTGGAGGGGTATTATCGCTTTCCTCCTCTTGTTCTCTTTGCACGCAATCCGCTTATCATCTTTCACCAATTATCTATAAAATCTAATTCGAATTTGAAAGAGAATCATTGTACTGTTTCGAAAACGAGCTCACGATCAATCAAAACGATTCCTCATAACATTCCATCGTAACGTTTTAAGCTGCAGATTTGTGAATAGAGAGAGAAAGAAGAATAGGAAGAAAGAAGATGAAATCGTCAATTCGTTTCACCTGTTTCGGCCGATTCGAAGGAACATATTTTTCGAATAGAAAAGAAAAGGTTGCTTGATTGGCTGGCGGGCATGTCTGTCGATCCTTTTCATTCTTTGATCGGTTCGTCGCTCGCCAGGAAAGTAGGATCATGGATAAGAGAAGAAGGAGAATAAGGAAGAAAAGAGTAAGAAGAGAATGTCGAGAAAGAGGAGATGGAGAACAAGAATAAGACCAGCAAGAAAATTACACGGTAGACGCAAGATCATAGCGTCGGTAGTATCAGGATTCTTGCAATAACTTGCCTCCGCCCGGCACGTATCGCAAACAAACACCGACCGTATTGAGCGGAGGCGCGCCAAGTATTTTCCAATTACATCTTCCGTTAACGATTTTCCCGCCTATACCCTTGGCATGGCTTGGCTGTTCACTCGCTCGGCGCCACGCTACACCGAAAGACCATTTGCCATAGGGAATTTGTTACGCGCTTCGATCGACCGCGTTCCTCTTCTACAGTCGCGTATCAAATATTAATTAATTCGAAGCCATAGGAAATACGAGGCGTAGGTATACGGTTTCTAACGCGATATCGTCGAGAGAAAGAGAGAAAGAGAGAGAGAGAGAGAGAGAGAGAAAGTTCGTCATTCGTTATACGTCATGTTGGTTATCGTCGTGAACGAGAGTCGAAGTTTCCCTAAATTTCCTTAAATTTCATCAAACATATCGTCGAATGAAGTTTCAAAGTTTTCGCAATCAACCTTCCAGGAAATATTTCTTACAAGAGACGAGGAGATCGAAGAACGGCTCGTTCTCCAACGGTTTTCCGTGACCCAGAAAGAAATGAAAAGAGATGGTAGGAAAGCATGACGGAAGGGAGACGGAAATAAAGAAGAGTTAAAGCGAACCAGTAACTCACGGATTTGCATTTTCGTTTCGGTCCTAAATTTAAATCTCCGTCGTCGCGTTAGTGCCGACGTGATAGCTTCGTTCGATGAAGGGAACAACGGAAGAAGGAGCCAGGAAGCATCGAGCACACGTGCTCTCGCAATGTCCCTTTAAAGTCCTCGTTTTCTCAACGTACTTCGATCACGTTCATGATTCTACGTAGAAAAGAGAGAGAGAGAGAGAGAGAGAAAGAGAGAAGTGTAGTACAACAGAAGGAACTGAAGCAAGTTCAGAGAAGGAAAAAAGGAAGAAAGTAAGAGAAAAAAGAGAGAAAAAAATATGAAAAGACAGGAACGTGGCCAGCAGCTGCCGGACACGAAGTTCGAGTCGAGTCGAGCTAACAATAAAATTCGGAAGAACGTGGAAGGAGAACGCGCGTGCCCGTCATTTTTCACGGCCACCAAAGAAGGAGAGGAAATAGAAAAAGAAAGAGAAAGAAAAAAAGAGAGAGAGAAAGAGAAACAGAGAGACAGAGAGAGAGAGAGAGAGAGAGAGAGAGAGAGAGAGAGAGAGAGAGAAGAAGAAGAATATGTGTTACGACCATTGGTCGAGGAAAAAGAAATTTTTCGCGAGAACCGAGATGGATACAGCCGTCATTGGTCGAACGAACGAACGAAAGAGAGAAAGAAAGCATCGAATACGAGGGGGGTCCTTTTCTCTCTTCGGATGCACCAGCGAACACACGAGCACGTAGGAACCGTCGGTAGAGCCGGTGGACTCGCTGGGGGTCTTCTCTTACGATCCATGGGGGTCATCGAGAAAGGGGAGAGAAAGAGAGAGAAATTCTTTTGCTTAACGGGGTGGACGTGACACCAGTCTGTCCGGTTCTCACTGTGGGAAGATACGTTGTGGAAATCTACGATCGCACCCCTGAGGATTTTCAGGACCTGTCTCATCTCTCTACCTACTTCTTCCCCCCTTCCTCCTTTTCTTTTACATTATTCTTTCTCTCTCCGTCTCTTTCTCTTTCTCTCTTTTTCTCTTTCTATCGCGTGCATCTTTTCGACCCCTGCTGAGCAAGTCGAGGAAGACGTCGTTAATGAGTTATTTAATCCGAATATTGCTCCCTTACTTCCTGTAAATTTACGTATACGTTTCCTCTTTTCCTCTGTTATTTATTTCCCAGCAATTTCCATTTCGTTACCCTCTAAGAAAATTCCTTTTTGATTCATGTTCGACGACATAAGAAGGTACAAGCTCAAGGGAATATTTTCCCGACGGTGGAAAAGGCATTAGCGTAGTTTGGCGTTCCAATTGGGAGTATTGTATCTAATGTGTTAATTAAATTGGCACGTATACCATAACGGTACAACGACTGTTAGCAGTAAGCTCGTTACAGTTAAGAACATCCCAGTAGGATCTAACCGGCAGTTTGTAACTATTCGCGAGAGATTCGGAAGGCAATGTTATAGACGATTATTATTCCATTGATATCGTCAGCAAGTCTCTCTCTTTCTTTGAACTATCACGAAGAGTATAACACGTATGTACGTGAACAATTCAAATTAAGGAGAATTAGTGTTCCTTTGAGAAGAAACGAAACGCCGAGTATATAAGAGTTGAGAGAATAATCTTTGGAAACGCAAAATATAAAAGAAAATGACAAAGAGGAAAAAAGAGAGAGAAAGAGAGAGGGGGGAGAGAGAAAGAGAGAGAGTGAGAGAAACAGGCAAGCTCGAGTTTACCGAGTGGTAAATAGCTCTGTAATGCTCGCACGGTAATGGGAAAGGTAACAGATGCGAACGTTAGCAATTTCACGACGAAACTATCGTGTCGCATAAAGGGGTTCGTAGGTGCGGGTGAGGCTTTCGCTACGAGTTAGCCTGCAACCAATGGCATAAACTTACGATGGTACAAACGAGCGCGACACGCAAGCCGATCCTCCTATTCCGATGGTTGTGTGTACGCGCTTACGTGTGATGTTCCGCGTGCGCGAGAGACTAGAATCTCAACAACTTCTCGTAATTCTTATTTGCGCTGCTGTCATAATACACGAGCGTACAAAACGACCATACCAACGTTCTCTTTTCGTTGTGCCCACAATGACAATGCCACGGCTATTCGTTTTTTTTTTATCTGTGTATACACACACATATATATATGAAGATGTACGTATGTGTTAGAAATCGTGTAATGTTCGCAAAACACGAGCGTTATTTTCCACTATGAACGCCAAACGATTCCTCTTCCTACTTTCTCTCCAATCCATCCGTGAAGTACCTTGCAAATCGCAATAATGCGTGTGCATCATTATTCGAAATACATCTCGAGAATGATACTTTTAAGATTATAAATATATAATTGCTTTATTTTCTCCTTAAAGAATAATCGATGACGAATAGTAGTACAGAAAGCGTGGGTATCGTAACGTTGAAAAATTCCGGTTCAGTGATTTTCACTGTTTACTTTGTTATTTCACAAGTTATTTTATTATTATTATTATCAAGGAGCACATTGTTTTTATTTGCCAAGAAAAGTTTTCCGATGGAGTTCCCGTTCGGACTTCGTCGATTCGTAGCACGCTCGTTAAAAAGATAGCAGAGAATCGACTCCATACATTTTAATATAATCGGCCAATCAACTTCAACTTTTTTCTCTTCTTTCTTCGTCTTTTTTTTTCTTTTACATTCTCTTATCTCTTTATCACTTTTCGTTATCTCTTCTTTCTCTTCTCATCTCTCTCCCTCTCTCTCTCTCTTTCTTTATCTTCTTCTCTCTATCTATCTATCTATCCCTCGTTAGCTCTTGTTTACAATCGAGAGTAGACCTTGGTACGATCGTATAAGCTTGCACTACCGTTGACTCTCGGGTATTACGTCGTAAACGTAATGAAGATGAGCCAACCTCTGGAACATGGAGCCTTATGTGAAAGGATATGTATAGTAGATATCGATAGAAGGCTAGTTCCACTTATCGAGTCTAGCGCGATGGCGAACCCAAACGATATCGTCGTACATCCATCGGAAGTAGCTTGGGTGATCGCGTTAATTAGTGATTACGCAAGGAGGGTCCACTCACGAAATTTCGCTTAGGTCGAAATAATCGATAATTTATAAAGATGTATGCTTTGTAATATAAACCATCTATGTATCTATAATATTTATATAAAATAAGGTAAAATGGATAGAATCCTTTGATGTTTATTTAATGATATCCATTTGACGTTCACGTTGAATCGATCAACTTTGCATAGATAATTATTACGATTTGAATACATAAAATATATAAAACAGAATTATTAAAAGTAATTATCCTACAGAATTGATAATGTAAAAAATCCTATTTTATTTAATTATTAATATAAAATCTGTTACATTCTGCTTCTACATATATATTGAAAAAGTTTTTATCTTCAAATTACAAGTAAATCATTAAAGTTCGAGAGAACAATGGATGGAAATGAGATATCCAATATATACGGATATGCGTTGGAAGCTAGCGTGTAGTGGCAAGATGAGAGGAAAATATGATGGCCCATGAAAATGATAGAAACTACGTCGTGTGAGATATAGTTTAGCGTTTAGTCTCGGCTTTCTAACGTGCATAGAATGCCGAAAGATTGAGGAAGAAGAGATCATACTATTTGCTTCTGAAAGTGTCTACCTTTGCCGAAATGTTGACTAAGAGAAAGAGACTCGTTATGTTCACGATTTGTTATGTTCGTTATGTTCAAGGATTTCGGGAAAAGGTACTTATTCTTTTTGTAGGTTCTCGTTCATCCCCATCTACCTCGTCTTGTCTAGCATGCTCGTGACATAATACTTAGCGCGTTGGAGTACCCTAAATCACTGTCTTGAAAGGCACAATTTACAGTGGCTCGCGTTCGTCGATTTGACATCGACGTTTCTCTTTCTATCTCTTTCTCTTTTTCTCTTTCCGTCTCATTCCTTTTTAATAATACGCCACACGAAAACGAAATACGACAGTGACACGGAAAATACGATCACCTTCCGCTCGAGTCACCTTTGCAAAATAATATTTATCCTATCCGAACGAACGTGTAGGTGTCTTTTGTTAAATAGGAAAAGAAAGAAGACATATATCGTCAAATATGCACACTATCAGGTTCAAAATAATATTTTCTATATTTCCCGTCGTTTTTCTTTCTTTCTTTCTTTTTTCCTCTTTCCCAAGACGTCTTCTTGAGAGATCGAGCTTCCTTTCAAAAAGAAGATCGACCTTCTCCTTTCCTTTCTCTTTTAAGGGAACAACGCCTTGAAATATCGCTCCCTTAATGGCTTGAATAGGAAGAAAGGAAAGATCGCAATCAAGTTCGGCCTCGTCGATTTTCTACGGGCGTTTCTTAAACTCGGCGACCATTGAGATTTCTAAGGATCCATTCGTCCTTGGATTTCTAAGTAATTAAGATGCTTTTCCGGAGAAAATAGAAGACGGCCCTTGCCCGTAGGTTTGGCAAAAGGGCGACGCTGCGAGTAATCATGGCACTCTTTCCTTCCTTTCCTTTTACTTTCTACTTTCATTCCTCTTATCATCCTACTCCGTCCTCAATGCGTTCTCCTATCGGCAAAGATCTCATACATATTAATGGAGATCCGATCGATTTTAGTCTGATTTTTTTAGGACGTTTCGACGCGTAAGCTCTTTTACCAGCCGCAATGGTTATTATGGCATTAACGTAATGAAGTTAGCTATGGAGAACCTCTGTTGAGAAGGGTGGGACGGAAGGATGATGGAATTGGAGTTGGAGAGAGAAACAGTGAGAGACAGAAAGACAGAGAGAGAGAAAGAGAGAGAGAGAGAGAGAGAGAGAGAGAGAGAGAGAGAGAGAGAGAGAGAGAGAGAGAGAGAGAGAGAGAGAGAGGGAGAGAGAGAAGGAACAGCAGCAACGGATGAAGAAGTTGAAACGAGTATTATTATTCACATTCTGTGAATGATGGTTCCGTCTACCCCTAAAATATTATAAAGACAATGTTGTAATGAATTCGTTGTTAAATATCGTTAAATGTTTAAATTTTACGATTATCAGCTAATTCGATAAATTACTACATTCGATAAATTCTGACAGAACATACTATTTTCTCTCTACGTCAAACGTATTGATAATTATCGTAAGCGAAACGTATTACGGATTATATTATATTAAATTTAGATTTTTAGCGAATATACGATGCCTGAGGATACGCGCGTTGATAACTTTTAATTAATTTGACGAGCATTATTTACTTTCTCTCTCTTTCTCTCTCTCTCTCTCTCTCTCTCTCTCTCTCTCTCTCTTTTTCTCTGTTTCTCTCTCTCTCTCTCTCTCTTTCTCTCTCTTTCCGTATCTTTCTCATACTCTAACGGATATCATCGAGGATCGATGGATCGACGATTTATCGATTAAACGGACGATAAAATATCTGTATAATTCGGAGCTTCCGAGTATCTGCTTTGGAAAAGTAAACCGGTTTATTTGTTCGACCGACCGACGTGTATTTTTTCTTTTTTTTTTTGGTTCAGACATATTCCCATCGTAATAACGACCGATTGATGCTTTAATTAATGAAATCCACGAGACAGCGTCCGTTTCGCGTAACGCAGGTCAGTATGGAGAACAAACAGTTTATCGTGAGAACGTGGCATATTCGATAACAATTATTCGGTCGATACGATCGTCAAACCGTAGGACTCGACTGACACGTTTGATGAATTTCTTGTGTCAATAAGTCAATATTACATAAGCATTATGCAACCGTCTTCGTAGTATCAATATTTGTTTGGTCGACCGATCGATCGATAAAAGAGCGACTTTTATGAATTCGAATCAATAAATGTTTATTTATATATAAAGAAATATAAGGAAAATAATAATGTAGTAACAATAGTAATGTAGAATAACTATGGTAATCGTAAACAGAGAAGGTAAAAAGTATTTCTTCAATTTCAGTACTATATAATTTTTTGCTCAAGGAAACGACAAAAACGATGAATGTAGACGAAGTAGAAGTGCAGTTGCATTTAGATCGAACGAGAGGTTTCCTCTATTCCTATTAAAATCAAATATGAAGGTTTACATCCTTCCAAAGGACAAGAGGGAGCCTTTTCAGTAAGAGGAAATATAGAATCGTGAAGGGTTTCGTCAAAGGACTTTTTGTCATCATTTTTTCGTCCGTCGAATCAAAGTATCCGGAAAGGACGAAGGTAAAACGTTGCGAGATACTGAAGAAGAAGGAAAAGGAAGAATGAGTACCAATTAGCGAATCGTACGATCTTATTTAATGGACTTGCCATAATCCGTTGCGAAGGTTAAGAGACGAAAAGATAGAGAAAGAGACAGAAAAATATAGGAACAGAAGGATAAAGGACTCGAGGGAGAAGAAGAAAGCAGGATTGAACTCGAAGTACGTCACCCAATCTGACGGCACACTTTAATCCCTACTCACGAATATTCCATCACTAGGATTTGGGGTGGATCGTTTAAAAGCCGACAGTCTACCATTTTAATGTAGATCCAGCCTGGCCGTTCGATGAAATTACAGTCGAGCTCGGTACGCTGTTCGCGATCAATGTCCACGTTTCCGATATCGAACGAGAAAATATTTTCGAAGCGTAATTCTCGAAAACCGAAGTAGAAGTTGGAATAGAGATAGCGATGAATACACACCGGTGAAAGAGCACGAGATAGATGGATGGATAGACGGATAGATATAGAAAGGAGGATAGAGTAGAAGTAATAGAGGAGGCTTTGAACTGGGCGTAGCGCGGCAGTTTGTCGCGTTTCCATGGGATTTTGCTGCCGCAATCGCATTAAATTCTACGAATCTTCGTCGAGGTATGTACAATGTAACGCGTATAACGTCATTTCGCGACATGAATCGCGTGTCAAAGAAGCTTTGTAGTCGTTGGATACGATGTGATTTAAGTTTTCCATTGTAGGACTCTAGGTTAAACAATAGGGATCGTAAAAATTAATAACCGCTTTTGTTATTTTTCCATTCATTGAGTTTAGTTTCCGAAGAGTAACGAAATCGTACTTCTCCTTTTATTTTTCTTTCTACGTCAACAATAAGCAAACTCACCTGCGAATGGTTCCAAATTTTTGGCTTTGGGCTGGATCGCGCATTGTTGGGCGTGCTCGTACTTCCGGAATTACTCAGGAGACTGCCAGGTGACGCGTTCGATTTGATCGATGGCTTTTGATTCTTTTGGATTTGAGTTGAGTTCGGTGTCGTAGCCGAACCGTTCCGCTGTTGCTGTTGCTGTTGTTGTTGCTGTTGTTGTTGTTGTTGCTGTTGTTGTTGTTGCTGTTGACCGGACGTCTGCTGTTGTTGTTGTTGCTGTTGTTGCTGTTGTTGTTGTTGCTGCGTCTGTTGCATAATCTGCTGAATGAGTTCGAGCTGTTGTTTCGTAAGCCCATCGTTGCTGGCACCTGGAGACGACGCGCTCTGCGAACAAAGACACGAAATATTTTGGAGAATTGTTAGTAAGCTTATGCGTTTCATTCAGAAGGGCGTTAGACGCGCAATCGCGTCCCCTTCCTAGTCGATGAATATCGTGCGTGCTATAGAAGGAAAAACAGAGATCCAGTTTCGTCTCTTTTCACGTACATATACCTATACTCTTTCTTCGTATATTGTGCAGATGTATGTACACGTACGTACGCAGAGCAACACTAACACCGTTATTCGCTTTCGGTTTTAGAGTTAAGCGAATTTGCTGGGAAAGCAGCTCCCGCCTTTATCCGAGCGATTCCAAGCGTTATTGGCAATTTTTCGTTGAAACCGAAGGGTGGCTCGTAACGCATCCATCGAAAATCCTCTTTCGCAGCGAACGAGCGAATCGCTTTTGTACTTCTTTTTTGTTTTTTTTTTCTCATCGTTAACCATCGACTTTTCTTTTTTGACTTGTTATTTTTCCTCTCTTTAATGACTTCTTAAGCGCTTTGGAGTAACATCGGATTATCTGCCTCGATAATCCATCGATACCGACGAACTCGTAAAAAGGACCCGTTTGTTGATCAAAATAAAAAAGAAAAAAAGGAAACAAAAAATAATTAGCAAGAGTGATTTTGCGCTTTGCTGGCATAGCGATCGGGCGTTACCTAGAATTCGCGAATACTTCGCGTAACAACACGGATTGGGCTACCGATTAAAATTGGATTTGTTAATTACTGCTGGGAGCGCGCGGTAGGCAGTTGCTACTATGCCTGATCCGGCTCATACCTTATTAAACCTTCATTTTGTAATTCCCACGTTGCCATTTGTCATCGTCGTAATCAGTGGCCACTCGTTTCCTGGACATGCCACTACTCGTACGTTTCCCCTTGGTCGTTATTTCCGATTCCCCTTCCTCCTCGCCAATCTCTCATTTTACCTCTCCTTTTCGCAGCTAAATTTTCAATCTTCGCTCAAAAGAATTGCAGTGAAATTGTTTCTCTCCGTTTTCATTCGAGAGAGGCGAGAGTAGCAAAGATAAAAAAGTTCAACGTCGAGGACAACGTCAATATGATTAACAAGAATCTAAGCGAGAACGTTACATATTTACTCTTTAAAATACACATCGTTCGTAAAATTGAGACAACTTTTTATTCGTTCCTCCAAAATATTATGTGCGGATTATGTGCATGTATGTTTGTTCTTTGAACTACTCATATTGGTCCTTTTCAATCCGTTTTCGATTATGCATTAGTGAGATGAGTTCGTTGATGGAAATCACTGAATTTTACGCGCACGTTCTAACCGCGTTTTTTTCGAAAAGAACCAAAATTTCTCACTATAGCTAATTCACACGAAATTTAATTAATTGGCCCGATTCCAAACGCCAACGCAGAAGCGATGAAAATTCGCGGCGATTTTATTAACATATAACGATTAAACATAAATCAATCAATTTGAAACGTGAACGCTCGGCGATAAACAGGTGTTCCTTCTCTGTCTCCAATTAAAAAAGCGTATTTTCACTTCGACCTTGTTTTGTAACAATTATCGCCGATTATGCATTATTAATGACGAATCCATAATGAAATGAGGGAGAAGGCATATTCATTTTCGCAGCCGGGAAACGAACGATGGAAATAAATTTTTGCCGTTTCCCCGATATAATCGAGCAGGCAAAGGTCGTGCTGATTATTGGTTCGCGATAAAATAAAAACAAGTCTAATTAATCGTTTGCGCAGATCGATCAGTGAATGTGAACCAATTTGACGTAGTCCTTTAAACACACAAAGCTCGCGGAGTAATTTCGAACTAGCAAATTCGAGAATTTTAACGTATGATTCGTAAGCGTTGGGAAAATTCTTTCGGCGACAAGCTCTCACGGAAAGACGGTGCATTTGTCAAAGAGGCGATCGCGTGTCCTCTCCCTCCTCCTCCTTATCCTCCTCCTCCTTCTTCTTCTTCTCCTTTTCCTCTTACCTCTCACGAGACTCGACGTAACCGCCGATGTCCCGCGCGCGCTATCTTTCGCGGGGGAAGACGCGCGTCTCTGACAAATCGTCATTTCCAGGAACAAAGTAGAAATGCCGGGGAATGGTTCCGTGTCTTTCCTCTCGTTTTTCTCCATCCTACTTCGTCTTTCGTTTACCATCTCCGTTCGCATCGAGTCTAGGCAAGCATTCGCTTTTCTCACACATCTTTCCTCGTACACGCGAGAATCGCATTATTTTTCACCTAGGAATCTCCTCTCGCCTCGTGTGCTCTCTCGTCTATCATCTCAGACCGCCCCTCCTCTCTCCCTCTTCTCTCGAACCCTCTGGCATTCGGCTCTCTTTCTCCTCTCTTACTCCCGCTCCATCTTCGACCCACTTTTCTTACTCGTCGCGCTTTTCATACCAACCGCGCACATCGCGCTGGTACTTATTCTGACGTAAGCACACCCAACGAGACCGTATGCTTTTCTTTCACACAAAAATTTCCTCTCTCTCCTTCTCTATCCTATCTACTGGCCTTTACTGGTTTTCTTACGTTAGTTTTCTTCTTAGTTAATACCACCCTCGCTATTTATCTTTCGCTTTAATACGCACGAGTGTCTTAACCCTTTCGAGCGTGATAATTAAATTAGCTCTTTCTGTTGGTATATCTATATACGTTCATAAGAACGAAAGAATTATACTTATTACGGGTGTTAGGCAAAATCGTGAAAGAAAATCCCAATATTCCCTTTTCTCTTTTTTCTTTCTCCTAACAGAATTTCTCTCGAGATTAGGAAAAGATTTTTTTAAGTTATTATCGCGTATGAAATTAATTGGAATCATGGTTATCTACACGAATGCGAAGAAAAATTGTTAAGTTGCTTCTTCTGCTATCTCTCTCTCTCCCTCTCTCTCCTTTCTCTCTTTCTCTTTCTATCTCTCTTTCATACTTTTAATTCGGTTAGACACGTTGCGGTTGAGGTTATTAAGGTCGACGTCGGCTTATTACGAAGAAGGCAGGTGTTAAGATCTCCCTGCGCAGCACATATTTTCTAGGCTGTCCGTCAATTTTCATTTGAAAGTTTTTCCTTCTCTTGCTATTTCCATCTTCCGCGCGGCGCCATTGCTGTCGTCTCACGATTTTTTCTTTCCTTCTCACACTTCTACCATGACAACGACTAAGACGATAGGAAGCTTTTTTCTTTCTGCAAAGCTACCACTCTTCATCTTAACTTTTTCTACCCTTGACTTGTTATACGTTCAACTTTCTCTTGACGTTGCCATTTTCTTTTCATTGCGTTACGCACAACTCCTTATCACCTTGGGTATCCGTTATCCTACGCGTCGTCATCGAAGTAGTTCAGTCAGAAAAGTGAAAACAACCAGAAGAAAAACTTTGGCGCCCGTTTATATTTCGTCTTCTCTCACGAGTCAATATTTTTATCGAACACGTTATATGGTAAATAAAATTCTCTGCTTTGATCGAGAAAGAAGTCGAAAAAATCTGAAATATTTACGTTACCATATGACATACTCTTTTTTCAGTGTTTACAATGTGGACACGGTTTTATTTTAGTTTTTTAGATACTACGTTTGTAGGATATTTATTGTTATAGCTAGTGGTTGTACGACAAAAATATATGATCTTGATCTGGTCTACTGGGTATATTTAAAAATAAACAATACTCTTAAAATATATTTCTTATATATATATATATATATATATATATATATATATAAAATATATTTCTTATATATACATATATAAGACTATTTTCAGTCGTAAATTTGAGATTCAGTAATCTTTTCCAATAAATTCTTCGATTTTGTTTGCATCAAAATAATCTTTCTGATACATCCGTTCAATTATTTGTAAAAACATCGTTTTTAGAACTACGAACTTAAAGTCGTCGTCGATCTCTTTGAAAAGTAAACCACTTCGGATTTGATATCCTTTGATTTCGTTTCATTATACAAGATCTAAAACTTGAAACAAATCACTGTCGCTACGTTATGCTCGTTTTAAATGCGTCGTTAAACTATTTTCACACTCCTCAACAATCAAACAAAACACGGCAATGATTGACGATTCAACGCATTTATATGTATCATGTTCTTGGCTCAATGGTATATTCGAATTCTTCTAAGAGCAAAGTTCGTCTGAATCACTTGTACACATAAATCTCTTTTTCTCATTGTCGGAACAAACGTACAGCATTCAGTTACGATCTTGAATGATATTCTTAATAGATCTTAAATCTTTTCGAAGCTTTTACAATTGCAAGAACCTCCAATCCATAGCTTGTACTATATAATGTAGGAATCAAATATGATTGCGTAGGAGTTTCGATATTAACAGATCTTATTTATTATAGAAAAGAAAGCTAAATTATATCAGAGAAAAAGAAAAACGAAAATACAGAGTTGTTGATGCGTTCACAACAGTTTTCCAAGGATATCATCTTTTATCACGCGTCGGTTCCCTAAACACGTTCCATCATTCTCACTCGCTCAATCCATGTCATTCACACTTGCATCTCAAAATAAACAGATCGTTTTCTTTCTCTCCTTTTTTCTTTTTTTGATAACGAAACTAACGTGTCTGTCGCACTTACGTATTCTTAGACTTCAAATCTTCTACAGAATAATTTTTTTCCACTCCCACTCGATATAAATTTAATTTTAATACAGATTTATCGTTCAATTATCGTTGAACAAAAAAGAGTGAATATATTTCTCTGTTCTTCGCCAAACATAAACTTTTTATCTGCCTTTAACAAATTAGATAAAGATCTCGTTATGAATGAGTAATAAAGAATAAATCACCTAAAGTATCCACTTAATTCAAGAAAACTTCAACATACACTCGTCGCGTATTCGTTAGTTCGGGAAACTTTTTAATGGCTTTTGTTTTACCTTCGGATGAACGTAGTTGTTCGTTTTCTATTACATATCCTAGAAATTCGACTTTACTCTGTAATATAAGCTACACTTTTCCCAATTTATTCGCATTCAAAACAATTTGAAGCTTCCTCAAACCATTTTCATATTCCATCTAAGGTATTATTAGATTATTTAAATATATAAAAACTATTTTTTTGCAGATCGAGTCTTTAAAAACAGCGTTTACGTATTTCTGAAATACTTAAGAGTGAGTTATAAAGATCAAAAGGAATTCGTGAAAGCTCATAATGTCCCTCAGGGACTATAATATTTTTGACTACTTTTCTTCTATTTGTGCATGAAAGAATTTATCCTTAAAATCAAGAATACTGAAATATATCGCGTTTTGTAACAGATCTAACTGGTTTTCTATAAATATAAATAATAGTGAATCTTTAATGATCTTTTCATTTAATTTTCTGTAACCAATGTACAATTTAATGAAATCGGACGGTGGATAATGATCTAATTGATAACTAGCTTGGTAAACGTATTCTCTATTTTTAAGTACGATCATGAAGTACGATATTTTTACATTTTCTTTAGTTTTCATGGTTTTGTAATTCCCGATTAATTCTTTAACATTCTCTTGATATTCCACATTCGGTACATCGATCGATCAAGTAATTCATCGTTTTATTTTTACATATCAGATTTATTGAATCGATCGAATATGATAATTTTATCTCACAATTGATTAAAATAAATTTTATAAATCACCATCGTTTAGCCAATTGATCTATTTGATACATTGTAGTTTTTTCAAAATCAAGAGAAAGATCGTAGTTAAATGTAAATTCTCGTAATCGGCTGCATTTCAAAGACGATATTTTCTCAAGAAAACAACGTAGAAAGACGAAAGGAAAATCGTTGAGGAATTCAACTAAGTTATATAAATGCAAAATAATGACTATAACCTTCGTTTTTTTTCTCTCTCCCTCTCTCTCTCTCTTTCTCTCTTCCTCATCCTCTTTTTTCTCGAAAATTGTCGAGAGGCGTAGATCGATAAAAATCCGAAGTTTATCAGGAAAGGAGGAACAAAGTTTTGTGAAAGCGCCTTTGACGTTTCGCTCCTTCCAATCCTTTTCCTATTCAAGGAAAGGAAAAAGAGGCAAGTAGATAAAGAAGATCATAAATTTTTCTCTTTTTATCGGACACTCGTGCTCGCACACGGACGAGCTTAAGCCAAGAAAAGAAATGACAAGGATAAAAAGAAGTACGATAAACGATAAAGGGTTGGGTCTTATAGATCCAGTGAACAAAATTGTCTAAATTAAGTCTACGAGGTGTTCTCGTATAACTAGAACGTTGTGACGTTTCGTTACACTCGATCGAACCTAAGAGCCCTTTTACAGGAAACGATCAATCGTATCGATCCTTGTATCGTCGACGTGTGAACTAAAAAGTGCAACTAATCTTATCGATTGCGTATTTCCCTTGTTTTTCATTTTATCGTGATGGTAGCGAAACACCTTCTGGCACGGTGTTTTGAAGCAAGACTGACAGGTGAAGGTTGATAGTTGCGCCAACCGGTGGCCTAGTATCAGAGAGGGAAAATGGCGTGATTGAAAGTAATGCCCCACCTCGAGTTGGTGCGACTACAATCTCGACAACTTGTTGCGGTAGTAAGCGACTGCAGGCGACTGTTGACCAGCTCGTCAACTGCAGTTGCCTGGTATGAAAGCGAAGTGGCCGATTCTATGTTAAAACGTGTTTTACAACAAGTTGCATCGATCGACCGATCGATGCGGATTGATCGTCTCGTATGAAAGGGCTCTAATTGCAATATCGTTGGAAACTTGTCATTCGAAATTGATTCGTTGCGATCAAATTTCGAACGTACGAAACCTTTATGCTTATTTGAAAACAGTTCGCAATTGTCCATGTTAGTAAAAAAGCATTTTTTTATATTAATTTCTGTCAGCTTGAATCTTGTACTATAATTTTATTGGGTGTTCCTATTTCTAGACGATTATCATTATCACGAATAATTTTTTGCGATGATTATACATCTTATAATTCTTTATTATTTGTATATGTTATTAAACGTAAACGCCAGCTTACGACTTTATAAAATAGTTGCTACGTCGTCTCAGGATCGAGGAAAATTTGAGAAACAAATTTTCTATTACGGACGACACGTTCGTGTCGTATGGTTTCTCGGTAGGAGAAATACGGAAAGTCTGATAGGGTCTTGGGCCAGCTGCAAAACCGGTCGGTCAAAACTTTCGTAGTTCTCGGATTTTACGGGTTGCTCCTATTTGCAAGGACTTTCCGTATCGACCTTGGGTCGGCTACCAGAACGAAAACTTTACAAACTCTCGAGAAAGATCGTTAACTAGTTTTTAGATAGGACTTAACGTCTGCAAATATATCCTGTCGAACGTAGACCCGTAGTAGAAAGTCCGTCTGATTTAATTTTTTCTTTCATCTTTAACACGTTGAAGTAATTACGAATATAATCGTCGTAACAAATTACGATATGAATAATTGATGTTTTTACAAAGGCCGAATATTGGGAATAGTAAAAATTGATAAAATAGACACGCAGCGATTCATTTTGAAGATACCATTTAGTAATCCGCGAGAGTTTGTAACGACGAGTGTCGAAAACGAGGCGATCGACGCCGTGATGAATGAATGGAAAGCGTATCTAGAATTTTCACGTGGAACGCTATAACGTAGAGTTTCGCTCTACAAGCGGGATATGTTCGTATACGTTAGTATAATAAAATATGAAAAATATAATAACCCGATTATGTTGTACAGAACGCTTCGTTGACTCAACGAATTGCAGAGAGGCTCGGCGTTATTGCAGTAACCAGATCAAACTCTACGTTTCATAAAAAAAGATGAAATAAAGAAATAAAGCATACGCATGTACTATACATACATACATACATATATATATATATACACATATGTAATATATATATATATATATACATGTATGTATGCATGTATGTATGTATATATACACACGTGCATAGTAGCGCATATAAAATATGTACGAACTTCTTCATTCGCTTACAATAAAGTGGAGAGTACGATAGAAAAATTTTTGAAAAAGAAAAAGTGATATTACCGACGTTGGAGTATTTCGATTTATTCGTGTACACGGTAGTCTTTTTTACAGTCAAGTCTATATTAAAATAATTGGAAAAGTTTTGAGATCGGAAATAAGGAGAAAAAACGAGACTCGCTGGCGCGATTACATTAGTCTTTCAACTATTTCGCATCTCTAGGAGTAACGTAGATTCGCATACGTAATTCCATGTCGACGAATGTGTATCCCAACGATGCGTTTCTCGAACGCACTAGTCTGGAAGCATTAGTAGTAGCTCTGAGAATCGCTCGAGAGTTCGGCCACGGTTATAATCGGATAATTGGCTTATTTACTACTCTTGTTTCTACATGCAGCCAGCCTGACGTTATGGCGCTACATTGAATTCGTTTATTGCTCGGTATAATTAACGAGTACATTGGCGTATTTTTCTAATCAACTATATTGTCCAAGAGTTTCCTCGTTAATTATAAAATCAATAATTAGAAATCGAGAAAGGATTTTTAAAAGTTTCGTTTTTAATCCGAACCCTGTATTCCGTATTTATGCATTAGGCTATCGCGTAAGCTTCTCATGCGAACATTACCAGGTCATATAGAGGGTGTTCCATTTTAATCAGATCATATCAATCGATGGACTAGTAACTAATGCCGAGAAGTGATTGAATGGACTTCATCTTCGTGACGTAGAGTGCTCTTCAATGACTATAGTCATCAATTTTCACGTGATATAACCTACGATCGAAATGATATGAACTCGTTTAAAGTGGATCGATTAAAACAAGCTCCAATATAAAATTGATTCTAATCGCAGGGTGATATCCGATTCCTCGATTATCGCCATTGTAATAGAGTTTCTTTAAAATAAATTCATGGAAAAGAGAAAGCTGGAAATGTACGCTGCGATGACCAATGGTTTCGACCAAACAGTATCAATTATTCAATCTCCCAGAATGATATCAATTATTCAGCTTTGAATATTTCGTATTCTGACTGAATAAACCAAATGCCGCGCGATTCTCGAATATTCGATGCGGCAAGAAGATAGAAACGGAAAATGTCGTGACACGGTCGACTTGCGAGAAAAGCTCTTCTCACGCGAAAGAGCACCGACTACGATATATTTTCGCGGTATATTTTTGCTCTCTACGAGTAATATCCGGTGCCAAGAAACCGCGATCCATTCGTCCGAACGAAGAAAATCTTTTACCCAAACGGCACCCTTTGGCCAATCGGCTTGGATTCCATCCGCCCTTGCGATAACGCTTGAACATTAATATTTAGTACATTACTTCCACAAAGTTAAAGAATCGTCTTTACGAAACGTTTCTTTAATTTCACCAACTCGAACGATTCCCTAATTCGCAGTCATCTCTTTCTCTCTCTCTCTCTCTCTCTCTCTCTCTTTCTCTCTCTCATTTTCTCTTATTAACTTCGAGCAATCGCATCTGCGGCAGCGATGGCGTTTCCCGATATATTCACGAGAGATTGTAACTGGAATAGAGTTGCAAAAAAAAAAGAAAAGAAAAGAGAGGAAAGAGAAAGAAAGAGAGCGAGGAGGAAAGAAAACGCATTAGAAAATCGGATTCGAAGCTCCGTTCCCGACAACGACGAGCAGGTCTTTACTATTTTCATGCACGACATTGGAAAAGAGAAAAGCAATGGAGTAAGAGAAGAAAAATAAGGGAAAAGAATGTAGATGCTCTCGCAAGAGGAAACGGAGACAAGGGAAGGAACGTAGTTGATGTGATATGCAGAAATATAACATATTACGCTAACATGAGCATCGGAACGACGCGTCTGACCCATCTACCGGGTGATATTATATAATTTATAGAGCTATATTTCCTCCAACAGTTTAGTTATAGTTTGCTCGGATCAGGAGGATCGAAGCTTTCCATTTTCTCTCTTCGTTTCTCGTTTGTACGCGGACGTATCGAAGGGTTCCCACGGAACGGGGACGTGTTTTACATGAATGCACGTGTCCAATCCCACATAGACAGTTGGGTGGTGAAGGAGGTGAGGTGAGGAATGAATACGTGGAGGGTTGCCGAGGATGCGACGTTCTATCTGTGGACTTTGTACGCGCCACGACCGAGAAAAGCCGCACATTCGGAGATTCCAATCTCCAATTAGCTGTATATCAAACGAACGCGCGTCGAGCATGAGCCACACCCCAGTTTTTCTTCCTCTTTATCCGCCATTTTTTCAAATAAAAAAAATGGAAAAAGCCGACGTCCTCTCTCTTTC
>NC_057685.1:12366116-12406384 GCF_014466175.1 Vespula pensylvanica
TCTCTCTCTCTCTCTCTCTCTCTCTCTCTCTCTCTCTCTCTCTCTTTTTCTATCGCATACATACTCTCGCAGATATCACGACGACGAAAATAGAGAACTACCACCCTTTCGTGTTTCGAACACGGTTGGCGCGTAACGCTCGTAATAAATACAACGAGAATATACAGGCTTTCGACGAGAGTCCGGCCGATTCCACGGTGAGAATACACATTACGCTTTTTTCTCTTCGATGGAAACACGAGATTTTTCGTTAGGAGAATAACGTTAAATAGCATTTTACATTCGGTTCTCGTTTCGTTCAGCTATTCGCGAACGAAGAGCAAACAAAACATAAATATCGTTTTATCGATCTATGCGCCAGTGCTCGCAAGAGCAAGAGCTCGAGCGAGCGAACACGTTTCGTTTGCGTAAATAAACGAAAATTTTCGGATCTCCAATTAGCTCTTCTGCTAATCGACCGTGTATATACGGTACCTCTGACCTATATAGAAACTCTTTTATATGTGTGTGTGTGTGTGTGTGTGTGTATGTGTATACCCACACAGATAGCGCACTAGTGTACTTACATATTCCAATAAAAGTATCACGATAGACGCTTTAAGTGTGTGAGAAAAAAAAGCAAAATGAACAGTACAGAATCGAACGCTCGCTATGATCTCAATTTTCATGCTGACCGTGACACGATGAACAATTATACTTTTAAGAATAGAAACACAAGTCGCAAATAGAAATTAGTAGATAGATGAGTCAACCGAGTACGAGGATGCATGCCATTCTCGTTCGTTCGCTATACGAGCTTGTTTCGCGGATCTCCTAGTCCATCGAGATTTCGATCTCTAATTAGCTGTATATCAAACGAACGTGCACTCTCGATTCAGCTGCCGTCACCGGTTTCGTATTTATGGATTCTACATAGGGTGTACAATTGTAATCGTATATTCTCTACGTTTACCTTTACGTCGATATTTATACTTTTAATTTAAAGTATTTTGATGAAATTTTATAAATAATAATCGTAATAATATATGAATCGAATGTATATAAATCGATTATAACAAAAGCATTCTGTATTTACCTACGTGGTTACATACATACATTATTAGAGAGCACTAATGTTATATATCAAAGTTTTTATATTTTCAACAAAGTTTCGAAGCGAATTGAGAGCGATTTCAATTCTTAGAACTTTACGTTTTCCTTTCGATAACTTTTGTTAGCTCTCTCTTGCTCCCTTTCTCTCTCTCTCTCTCTCTCTCTCTCTCTCCCTCTCTCTCTCTCTCCTTCTCTCTATTTCTCTTACACACGTATATCTACGAGCGACAAGCTGACTGATATGTAACTCGTGCGCACGTTGCAATCAGCGGAACGACGGATGGACGAATGGATAGAGCTGCAATATCGGAAGATCGACGGATGATTAACGATTTTCGAGGCCGAGTAAAACCATTTCTGCAACTACCTAGATATATACAATGACTAGTCGATATAAACTTACCTACACGTTCGATATATATTCGATATAGAATCTGACGTAGTAAAGTTTCCAAACTGCCTTCTCAAACCTTTATCATTTCTAAACATTTTATTAAGATGTCGAGTCTATCTATATAGAAAACGAAACGATCTATATACGAGTGTTTTTCGATCTTTTTCTTGAAATACGTATTCACATACATATTTCGTTTATATACGTAGTTAGAAATCGTCGCTGCTTCCTGTAGCATGGTTCCACTTCGCCGTACCTACTTTGTTACGTCATCGGGTCCCTCGACATAAATTTATAAAAGAAACGTTCGTCCTCGTCGAGAGGCATTTCCGTTTCCGCGAATTCTTTGATCAGTAGAAGGGAAGAGGGAGGGAGAGAGAGAGAGAGAGAGAGAGAGAGAGAGAGAGAGAGAGAGATAGCTAGATAGATAGACTCGAGTGGAAAGAGGAAGTGGAGAGGGAGAGGGAGGGACAAAGTTGAAGAAGAAGGACAAGGAGAAGGAGAAGAAGAAGAAGAAGAAGAAGAAGAAGAAGAAGGAGAAGAAGAAGCTGCTAATAGAGAAGAGGACGGAAGACGCTTTCGCTTCGCCTTCCTTCTCGAAACGGCGAAGACTCGAAATTGGAAGGTGAAGCCTTCGAGTGGCTTAAGCTTGTCGACGGTTAACAAGTTTCCGTTGAGGGTCTCTTCTCGTCTCTCTTGTCGTTCGCTCTAGCAGGAACCTCGGGGGTAAATATACCAACTCAACGTACATGTTGTAGGAAATGGTTGTTCACGAGACGGTAAAACATACACTCGGCCTCGAAACGATACGCCTCGTATCCTCCTACCACCCTCTCCTTCTCTATCTCCTCCTTGCCGGAAGAACGCGCGTAAGCTCAGGATATTGTGTCCGTACAAGCGGTCCCTGTACCTCTTATTCCCTTTCCCTTTTCAGTTTGTCTCTGACAATCGCGGTAGGTAACATCTTCTACGAGAAACAGCGGCCGGTAAGCTCGATAACCGGTAACCAGTTGGTATATGGAGCACTTTTGATTAAAGCTTCTCGTCGAGCACTTTGTCCGTTGGGATGCCAGAGAAACTCGATTAGTTTAGCTGCACGAAAGGGATACAAGACTTTTGCGGTGCTTCTCGCTCGTAGAGAAAACCGCCGTAAAGGGAAATTCTACCCTCCACCTAGCGCTTTCCTATACCCATCCATCGTCCCAATTCCTCTCCTACTCTTTCTCATCCCGATATATCCTGTTCTATAAGGGTAGCCTCCGGCGATATAGTCGCTGCGTCGAAGCTAGTACGTGCAAACTCGATTAGCTTTTTCGTGCGATGCGATATTAGCTCTCCGGATATCCTTTCGACTCTTTTTCCAACTCTTACGGATCCTATTTTATTTTGCATAGGAAGATAACACGATTTTTCGTCGTTGATCTTTATTCGTAAGATATATTTAACTAGATCTCTTCGTTACAATATTTCGATTATCTCCATCGGTTAAATATCTAATTCTCTAGATTTTTCAGAAGCCTATAATAATGCAGCTTATAGAGAAATCATTACAGATACTTATATCTCATCGTTGGAAGCCACTGTTCGGGAAAGCATCGTCAATTGAATTTACTTAACTCGGGGGAGAAAAAAGCGACTACCTCTCGAGCGTGGGCGCGGCGAAGAGTTTGAAGATTGAACGAAAGAGGAGAAGAAGGAAGGAGGAAAAGAAGCGCGCGCGCGGCAAATACGTTGAACTAAAATCGCACGAGAATCTCGCAGTGGAATCGATAACACGTTCGAGTGGTGCTTCATATTGAAAAGCCCCGAGGATACGAATCTGGAGCACGAAATTCTTCCCTTTCACTCTCTCTCTCTCTCTCCCTTCCTCTCTCTCTCTCTCTTTCTCTCTCTTCTGCACGAAAGTTCGGTGAAATTTTCGTTCATCTCGAACGAATATTATTGTACATTCACGTCCTTTTCTTAGCACCTGCGATTCACCCTTGGCTGTTCTATCTCTATATGTTTCGTTTTTATTATATCATGAAATATATTTTTCTCTTTTTTTTTTCCTTTCAAAGACAAAGAGGAAAGATTTCACCGATGGGACGAATCGAGAGAAATATAAAAGACATTCACGATTCAACTCTTTATGAGATTCCTTTCGAGACTCAATGATCATAGATACGTAAAGGCAGTCGATATCGTGTGAAAAAAATGTAGACGAATTAACCGAGCAAAGTGATTAATCATAGTGAAATAAATCGATTATTTTATCAGCGAATCTCGATTGACCATTTCGTTTATTATAATGTAATCAATCAAGTCATTATTTTTGAATATCAGTGATACTTCTTTTTTAAAAACCATCCGATCGAGCTATTCTCGGCACTGATATCTACTGTGCATTTTATAGTAAACGAATTCGTTCTAACATAATGAAACGTGGAAAAATAAAATCGTAGAAGATACATCGTTACTTTCCGAAATGAATATTATTGTAAATTTCCGTCGGCTCGTATCAGCTGAGACTCTCGAACGCTTATCTTTGCTTCTCTTTTACGGTCGGCCTGAAGGAGAGATATTTCTTTCTTTTCAAGACCGATAAATCAAGGCGAACTGTCCGACATGTCGGTCATCAATAACGCTAGTGCTTAGCCTTTTTCCTCACGGCTCACTCGCGCTCGTGTACGTTGCTTTACGTTGGAATATCGAACGTTCTCTCGTAGCTGTATTCACCACTTACATACACATACACGGACGTGGCTGTCTCCACGCGTGCGCAACCTCGAAAAACTTGCCAGGGCGTACGGTTTAATGGATCGGAACGACGATGTACCGAGTTGTACCGAGTTGCATCGACTCGTTTATTTTTCACAAGCGCCCTTCCACGATGAAGGAAGGAAAGAAAAGAGAAAAAAAAAACACTAGAAAAAGAAAAAGAAAAAGAAAAAGAGAAAATACCGAAAGTGATTCCCGCTGTGAATCGGAGTTAAAATTAGAATCTACTTTGTGATCTCGATACCTTCGAAATAGAGAGAAAGTAAAGATTTTCGTAGAAGCAAAAATTCAATAAACAGTAAGAGATTTCAAGATTTCATACTATTGGAAGTATAAGATATTATAATTCTTTGTGTTCGTGTTTTATCATCGACTATTACGAGCGAACGATCTTATCGAGCATATCGCGGTAAGATTTAAGACAAACGCAAGGGTCTCGGCTAATATAAATTCTAAGTTCACTCGTATCCGAGAGACGAAACCATTAGATACGCTTAGGTACAGTCGTAACCGAAAGCATATATCAGTTTGACGTTCCTCTGGTGAATAAAATGTATGGAAGTAAAAACTCGATGACAGGGGTGGCCTTCGAATAGCTAATGAAATAGCATCCCAGAATTTTATAGATCTCGCTATGTTTTTATCACGAGGTGAAAGCGCATACCGTACATTCCGTGAATGATACGGCAGATCGAACGTGGAGCATTTTTGTAATACAATGAAAATATTGTTCACGATCGACAATGCTCGAGGATCGCGAACGCACTCGAACAATGGAAATCTAATAAGCGTGAATTCGATTCGCAAAATGAATTCCCAGTCTGTACAGTGAAAATAAAACAAGAATGATTAAATTCGTTCTATGAATGAGCAGGATAAAAAATTTTTCGAAACGCATGTTCGAAGATACAAGAATCGTGTGTGTACCTACGAAACGACAGTCAATGTTTCTATTCTTTTCTTCCAAAAAGAACCTTAACGATAATTAATCGATGGTACCTTAAAAAAAAAAAGAAACCTTTCTATCTCTATATCTTTTCTTTCTCTGGGTAACTCGTTTCTTAGCAAGATAGAACCCCTCACCACTTCGCTTGTAAAGCCCCTGCGGGAGTGGACGTCAATTTCCGTTCTCAGCCGGTGATTCGTAGAACTCTGCAACTTCCACGCTTCAATGCTTATAGCTCGTGTTCTTCAATACGAAGGAATTTATCGAGAAACTCGATTTTCTTTTCGTATAATTCCACAAATTTGTTCCCTATATCCTTTCTAAGGTTAATACACGTTTTGTCGTAATATAAGGTGGATTAAATAAAGAGGATTATCTCTAATAACAGTCGTTTTACAAATACTAGGAACATTGTTGGTCTTTTATAAACGAGTACGAAAACGCAGAAGAGGAGAGTCGTCCACTTGGAATTTTTTCTTCCGACTATTTAACGTGGATTCTCGTCTGCGATAAATGAATCTATTTATAAAGCTTTCTGGTCTTTACACCGTCGAATCGAAACGAGGCATATTTTTCTTTCCACGTTTCGACGATTACGGTAATGATCCTTCGTTTATATAAACCGTAGTCGAACAAAAATACGGATCTCCCTCTGCCTGTGGAGATCTTAAAAGAGATCATTACGCGGTAATACTCGTTAAGATCGCGGTATAGAAATAGAGCAGAGCGCGATATATCCTTGGTCAAACGAAAACGAAGTTGCAGTCGCTCGGCAATTTCGCTCGGAAAATTGGATGAAATTCGAGGCGAAGGATTAATCGTTAGCGTACTCGGTGGAAACACAATTATACGATTCAAAGAAATCATTCGTCTCGTTCTGTATAAAGCTTTCCGACTGAATTCAAGTGTGCGTGATCCTCCCGATATTCCAAATGAGTTAAAACACAAATGAGATTCCGAAATTACTCATCTCTGAGGAATCTCCGAGTATAAAATTTGATGCCGTGAAATTCGTGAAAAGGAGGATCTCATTTCGAAAGATCGCACGAACTTTTTTACTCCACTTGGCTCGTTTATCGTAATTCAAAAAGTTTCGAGTTACTTTCGAAATGAAGAACTTCCAGACGGATACTTCCGGCGCAATAGTCTAAACAAGATAAAGACAAAGTAACGAGCAACCTTCCGTTACTAGAATTCTTTCGTTTGTCCACGAGTTAACAACATCGAAGCGAAACCTCGAAGATCCGGAATCGTGAAACGAATTAAAGGGCTTGATCTAATTAGATCGATCGAGGAAACCTTCCGTTATCTCGTTCAACGAGACAACTCCCAGTTGTCCCGTTCCATTTTTCTTTCATCTCGCTTAATCGATCTACGCGGACGTCGATCTGTGCTTTCGTAATTAAGAATGTAATCGACGATTTCTATAAAAAATATAAGAGACAAAAGGAACAAAATTTTTGATAATTAGATTTGAATCGTTCTTAAAGGCTCGACTTTGACTCCTCGATATATCGCGTGTCATATTCAACGAGCGAACGGAAGCTTGAAGGAAAAATAAGGAGAGGAGAAAGAGAGAGAGAGAGGGAGAAAAACATTCCAAAACTTCCAAGTAAGTAGAACGTAATTTGCAAAGTTGAAAATATTCCAAGCGGATCGGATCTCCATCCAGAGACTCTTTTTGATCTCGATCAAGATTCTCCGAAGGCAAAGAGACGTGCAAGTAGATATACACGTACGTCTATGAGATCTTAAACATATACACGTACACATGCATACATGTACATGATTTAAGTTAGTAAGTAGAAACGAGAGCATACGCAAGAAAAAGAAACTCAAAACAAAGAAGAGAATGTTAAAAACTTTCATATTGCTTTTTAAGAGAATG
The DNA here is from genome assembly GCF_014466175.1 of Vespula pensylvanica. Taxonomy (NCBI): domain Eukaryota; kingdom Metazoa; phylum Arthropoda; class Insecta; order Hymenoptera; family Vespidae; genus Vespula; species Vespula pensylvanica. Next base: position 12,373,197 of record NC_057685.1, read on the forward strand.
ATTTGATTACAGTATATGATTCCTTTTGCACTTTTTATTCTTCTGGTAAGTAGTAATCATCTCAATAAAAACAAATATTTAACTTTGGGTTTCAAGGTCAAGGTCAATTTTGCGTCAATTTCTTTTTTTAACACATTTTCATCGATCGATAGAATTATTTGTAGAAACCACGTCAGAAATTTTTTTACGTTCGTGACAATCGTGAAAATGTTACATGCGAAAGTTGGATTTGTGTCCCGTCCTTAAAATCCTTCTGACCTAGTTTTCAATCTTCCAATGGTAAGAAGATAATTCCAGTGCACTTCGAATGCCTCTCTAAAGCGGCAATTACGATCGCCCAGAATTACGTAAAGGAAATGCACTCGGTGAATGCATCGACAACGATTACATTGCTGTCTGTCTCCTTCTCTCCCTTTCTCTTTCGTAGATATATATATATATATATATATATATATATATATATATATATATATATGTATACCTACACTCTTTCTTTCTCTTTTTCTTTTCGAAGATCAGAACGAGTTCGTAAATTCCAATTAACGACCGAACATTCGTTTCTTTATTCGAGCATTTAAAAAACAAGTACGAAAAAAAGAAAATGAAAAATTCCGTAATAAGATGCCTTAAAAGAAATTATCTTTGAGGAAACATCAATGAAGATTTTCGAGTTTTCCACTTTTCTTTGTCTAATGCGCTTAGACGAAAAAGACAGTGATTTTCCAAGGTGATAACCATAACTTACAGATGCAACTTCTTACGACACGATTCGAACTTGGTTGAACGATCGAGGAGACATCTTTTGATGTCGAATCACTTTTTTTACTCACTCACTCCTTCTCTTCGCTGTCTACTCTTCTTTAACGGACCATCCGAGAAAATCCCGTCAACTGAGAATGTTTGACACCTCCCCGTTCTTTATTCCGATTTCATCCTTCCCTCTTCGCGATTTTGAATTCGGCGCTAAAGTTTTTTCGCACCCTTCGCCTTAGAAATTTGCATTTTGACACGTCGAGAAAATTGTACCTGTCAATCGACCGAGCATATCGTTGATTCTCTTTTTCTTCTTTCTCACTGCTCTCTATCTCTATCTTTCTCTCTCTCTCTCTTTCTTTTCTTTTTTCTTCTCTAATATTGCAAAGCTTAATTTTTTTATTTCTAAGTTGCCTCACGACGAATTCGATATTTAGAATAATCTTCTAAGAAAACTGAAAGACGACGTTGGGCCAAGAAATGTCGGAATATTAAGGAGTAGAGAGTAACCGTTTTCGTGAAACAATTCGTACATGTTCGGCCGAATGAAACGAGCCCGGCGAAATGTAATTGCAGGACGGCGTACTCATTTAAAGCGAGAGACAATAGGATTCGTTTAATCAGATTAACGCGGGGCTTTCTCCTTTTCCTAAGTAGGATCGCCTTTCCGAACAAAGGTGAGAGGTATTATAATAATGAATACTTTTCTTTCTCCTGGATGAACTTCACCGAACGATCATAACATTCTTTTACGTCACATATCGTCTCAAAGGCATTTTTAATTAATAGTTCCTTGCTATCTCCGGGCTCCGATCGCTTCTCTTGTGGACGTGGACTCGTTAGCCTCGTCATAGAGACGAACGAGAGATCGATCTCCTCTCCCCCTTTCTCTTTTCTAAGTATAAGAACGCTATAAATCGGGTTCATCCGTTCGTACCAACGATAAGAAAGAACGGTACGCGCACGTTCACGGCGATCGATGAAATATCATAAATCAAGGCCGCTTCTGAAAAGTTTTCCTAGTCGGTCGCGTCGTTTCTTGTTCGCGTTACCTTGCTTTCCTTCCTTTCTCTCTTGCATCGTCACCCCGCCCGCCATCAACTTTTCCTCTTTTCGCGTCTCATTTTCATTACGAAGTTCCCGGTCATCAAATTTTATTAGACCCCACTTCAGTATACTGCCTTACTTCTAACTCAATATCGTAGATTCGGAGTCTCGGTTTAACTATTCTCTCTCTTTCTCTCTCTCTCTCTCTCTCTCTCTCTCTCTCTCTCTCTCTCTCTCTCTCTCATCAGTCGTCCCATTCTCTTATATCTACCTCCATACACTCGTTCGCACCCCTTCATCGTAGTTTCTTTCTCGTCGATCTTTTCCTTCCCTCCTCCTGTGTAAGTGCACAACTTTGAAAGCAGCAATAATTCCGTGCTCCATGAAACCAAGAACAAATTTCCAGCAGGGCCGATGGTGGATGGAGAAGCTAAAAGGAGGAGAGACAGACAAAGAAGACTGCCAGTGGCATACCTTTGCTGGTACATTGCTACCACTACTCTTCTCTTCTCCTCCTCCTTGTCGGTCCGGTTTTTTTCGTGCATTCTTTTATCGCCAGACGATAGCTCGCAGTTTAACTAGGTATAGTACAAGTTTGCTGCTTACGTTCTAGCCAGTAAAGTCCGATAAGTAAGTAGTCAGGCTTGGCCAATAGTTGGAGTTCAAAGGTGGAAGCGAATACCTCGAGTTCTCCTCCACATCGGCTCGGAAAACACGAGTATTTCTACTCGAGGGATTAACGGCCGTGTTTCTAGTTATCTGTACACTACCAATCCTGCTATCCTTAGCTTGTAAGGAGAATCAACGATTTTTTTCTTAGCGTGATACTCGGGCTCCATATGTTTCATTGTCAATGGAATAAAACGTGGACCGATTAATTGAGCTTGCTACAGATACATACGTCACTCTTTACGATCGATGCACGCAAAATTGATAACGTCTTATTTCCGGCTCCTAATGCGTACTACTCGACGATCCCGAGAAGGCACCTAATCCTCTTTCACATTGACGAATTGATCCACGCTGGATTCTCTCGGTAAATCCTTAAATCTATCCTGAGCGAAAGCAATATCGAGAAGCAATTCCGAGGAAATCGCGACTAGGTCTACGTGTTCGTAGATAAGTAGTGACGATCTAAATCGAGACAGTGTTCTATCGTTCCTCCTACTTCGTCTAACGAAGCATCAGTCCAACGAGAAAAGTTTATTGCATAGAAATGTATTTATCCGAGTTATACTCGGATCTTTGTGCTTCGATGTTATTAGTTCTAGTCGTCGAAAGAAAACGAGATAGAAGAGGGATCGTGTTACATATAAAGGACACATACCTTTTGTTGTTGATTCGTTGGCTCGGCTAGGAGTTGTTTCAAAGCAGTATGCCCGTGTCCATTCGATGTCGAGGTGGTACCAGGCGTACTCGGAGTGCTGGGATTAGAACCGGGTGTGTTTGGTGTGTGAGGCCCCGTCGTCGGACTACTGGGATTGACGCTTTCGTTTCCCTTACTACCGGCATGATGATTCTCTCTGTGCCTCCTTAGACTCCTCGCATCGCAATAGGATTTCCCACAGCCCTCTGCCTTGCATTCGAATGGCTTTTTATTCCGATGCGTCAGCCTGTGACCGTTCCTGAAAAGAATCGAAGAATAATCGAACGATTTTCTTTAATTTAGTTTATATTATTTAACTTAATCCATTAAAATAAATAGGATCGATTAATCGAGAAGTTTCTTTTAAGAAATACTTCTTATCAAACCTTATCAAACGCGAAAAGGACGATTCTCGGGACAAAAAAAAAAGTACACGATAAAGATCTAGTCGCTTTGCGATCGTTCAAAACGAGATAGCTCTGGTAATGTTCGAAGAAAGAGCGAGGCAATGGACGATTCGATTATACGGCTATCCTCACTGCCGATCTACTTTATCTCATTGTCGGATAAGCTTGGTATAGGTATGTGTGTAGGTGAAGCATTATGCGAGAATCGCGCTTTATCGGCACGAAGCATCTTGAGTGCTTCCCCAATGTGTAGCTTCTACGAATCGTTGCATCGAACGATGGGCCTTATCCGGTCAGTTTCTTTGATAATCGAGGAACAACGGGCCGGCGAAACGCGAGCAGTTAACATGCTCATGGAATCATTCCCCGAAGACTATCCTTTTAGATCGTCTTCAGGAAGCCGGTAAAGTCAAGAGCCAATGTTCGAGTCAACGACCGAAGAACGGAATTAAAAAGCAAAAGAAGAAAGAAATAGAAAAAAAGAGATACGATAAGATGTTTCGAGGGAGCAACAAGTAGCTATATAATCGTGTTTTTCAAGAGAATACAATCTAAGAAGGATATTTTCAATAATGCAAGAAAAATATTTTCGACGATCCAAGAAAACTCTCGACGATCTTTCGATCTCCCTTTTGTCTTGAATTTCTCGTCATAACTGGGTTAATCCAATGATGGCTTAAGCGGCGAAGACGATGTTATTAAATACTGATGACGTCCTCCAAAAGACACACTAGAGATCCGAGATTAAACATAGATAAAACATGAGACAACCCTAAATCTTCCTTTGCGTTGATATACGTCTTTTCTTTTTTCCGAATCACCGCTTTTCCTTTCATAGAAAGAAAGTAATAATTTCGACGTTGCATCGTTCATCATCGATGCTACCAAAAAAAAGAAAAAGAAAAGGAATGTTCCTTTCTTATTCCATTTGGTTAGCCGTTTGGTGATTTATACATAGACGAAATCGGACCGAGTCTTCCGGTTTTCTGAAAGTTTAACGAGTTCGGAAGGAGGGCGCACCAATCTTTGGCTCCTTCTTTACGAAAGAGAGCTGACACGAAAAAGTCTCTTGGACAAGGGTGGACTCGAGCGTAGAAATATCGGTCCCGGTAAATTTTCTAAATGTCGTCGCGGAGCACTCCTCTATCCAGCCAAGTTTTATAGCCTATCGATGGTACGAATGGATTCCTTTAAACTCTCTCTCTTTCGTTTTTTTTTTTTTTACTCTATCGTTCATCCACCTTCATCTCCTTCCCTTCCTTTTCAAACTAAACGCAGCAAGTTTTCATTCGTAAAAGCTAATTCTCTCGACTTTTCATGTATAAGTATGTAGCTATAGATATCTATTGCCGACCAGACTCATCTCGATTTATTTCACTATCATCCTTCTCTCTACGAATACATACGAACCTATATGTACATTTATGAAAAACTTTTCTCCGGCTTGGAGACTTTGGAAACTGGGATCCAGCATTGATTTATAAAATTCAAAAAGAAGCTAAGAGATTCTTTTTATTTCGAGGAAACGATAGAGGCTAACGAAGGGGCTGCCATCTTCTTTTCTTTTTTTTTTCGCTCTCAACGTCCCTCCATTGTTTTTCCTCTCGCCAGACACGACAGAGTAGAGCGTTCTTAATGCGAGTGGAAGGAAGGAAGGTAAAAGAGAGGGAGAAAAGGAGGCGTGCGAACAAAGGGAATATCGAAAGCACCGAGGTGGGAAAGCAAGTCTTCGTTCGTAAGACGGTCGAAGGAGAAATTCCGAGCGGACGAGGACTCGGTAAAGGGATAGTGAAAAAGGGAGTGAAAGGGGGGAAAGTAATTCTGTCCTCGCCATTCCTCGTCGTTTCTCAGCGTTTCCCCCTTCTCCACCCACTCTTTTTCCCATAGCCCAACGTTGTTGCAAATCCTTTCGGACGAAGAAACGCGGCTACCTTCTAACAGTTATATACCTTACGCTTCGAAGAAAAGCTCAGTAAGAGAATACCTCTTGAGGTATAAGCGCTTCCTCCCTTCCATTTTCTTCTCCCTTTCCTCCTGCTTCTCTTCCACAATCTACCACTGTCCGTTATTTCACGTACTCTACCAGACCCCTCAGAACGTGTCTCTCAGAGCAATGAAAAAGAACTATGTTGATTTACTTCGATAACAAAGATACGTCGGGAATGTTACTACGGTGTTACAGTTTTCATCGAAGAGTGTAACCCAAAGGATAGCGAGCGTCACTTTCAAGGCATTGGTTTGCAAAAGATGAAACATAGTGAAAAGATTTTTTTTTCCTTTAAGCTTTAGCGAAGATTCTACTGTCATACTTTTAAAAACGTTCTTCCTTATTTCTATGTCAAATGGAAAGATTTTTGTCTTGGAATGTTGGAAACTTGCAATTAATTAATTCTAACGAAGCTACTAGCTTTCTATCTAGACTTCTTCTCTAGTAAATTTTATGAAAATAAATCTCTGTTTTTATCATAAGATTTAATGCATTCAAAGGCAGATTTTCAAAAAATCGAATGGAAATTCCCGGAAAAAATAGAAAACCTGTTCTTCAAGTCTTCTTGAATTAATTGAACTTTCATTGGTCGAAATTCCAAGGGTTCGAAGATGAGCCTCGCGCAGTGGCATCTTCGAAATTTCTCACATACTTAGTAAGGGAACATTTACTAGTACCTTTTGTTCGACGGATTTGTGACTTCAACGACAGGTATGGACAAAATATAAACTACAAGTGCAATAAGGGAACCCAATTGTACCTACCATACGCCTATTGTATCGATGTATAAGCTCGTATAGATTATATTCTTTTCGCACATACGAAACATTTTTACCGGGAATCTCTGTACGCGAGCTTGAATCCCATCGATCGAATAATCCACGATTTTGCTCTCATCGATCGATTCTCGATTCGCTAAAATGATCTTATTGTGATAATAGTCGGCAAATTGTTCGTTGGATTGCCACGACCTTCCTTCAAACTCTCCTCGAAGAGCTAATCTGCTCGAGCAATGATCAAATATGTTGGCTATTTCGTTCAATAATTCATGTATTGAGAAGTTTTAATAATCCAATTTCGAATGGAACCACTTGAAAACATCCCTTTAACTTAAAACCAATCAAAACTTTCATAAAATCCTTATCTAAATTATATATCTATTGAAATAATTCGACTTGTTATTTCCATCTTACAAACAAACGTTCGTCTCCTTGAAAGTCACTTAGTCAATATTGTTGTTGATACAAACGCTCGAACGTGTACTTTGTTCTTTTCCGATTGACGTAGTTATTATTTATAAATATAATATAATTATTCGACCTTTCTCGGAATTCCAATTCAATAACAGTCTCTCATCTCTTATTCCAGTAAAGATTTCTCCTTTCTAAGCATCGGCTTCATTCAGGAACGTTCTCTTCCGCCATCTTGTACGTCTCAGAACCATTCATTCATTTCTCATATATATCTGATTCAACAAGTCCGATATACAGTCTCGTGTACTCGATCTCACTTCATTAATCGGTTTATCAAGTCTAACTTCGCTCGCACTCGAATTGAAACTCAAAAAACGCTAAAAATCTGGCTAGAGTATAACTGTACGATTCTTTTACCGACGCCAGTCCCTCGTGAGCTATATAATGCGAATTGGTACAAACTTCGATCATTCGCCTTATTGACGGAAAATAGTTATTGTTATCCATTAGATTAATACGTGCTCAAAGAAAAAACTATCAGGGTTTAAAAACACAACGAATATAATCCATACTATATTCTTTAATCAACGCGTACATACATATGTGCTTCTCGTGGTATATCCTTCTTTTAACACGCATGATAATATTTATTATTTCGAGATACTCGCGATTGTAAACACTGGATCTTCTGTAAGCCACATAAAAAGTTGTTATGTTACGATTAGCACACGATCTTTGGTTTCTCCGAACGATTATAATTTGTATGGATTAATGGATTGAAGTTATTTTATGTTTGTTTACAAGATCGATCTTCGTATTCGTCACGTTCCGATCAATGTCAGTTTCCTCATTGTTCCCAAGAACACGAGAGCATACACAACGTTATTAGGACGAAGTAGTTAGTCGCGATTGTGAACTACGAGTAACCGAAGCACGACGATTTTCACGATCAGCTGGTGCTCATCGATGTAAGGGACAACTCGACGTGCGTATCGGACGCGCTTCATATTGACCCGAATACCGCATGCAGAGGAGATAACGAGCTTAGCGAAATTAAGAGATCAATAATCAATTCGCAGACGCACCATTTTAAAATAGAAATTAACCCGAAGCGTAAACAGTTTATTATTTTTCGTCTAAGACGTTTGTTATTCGCAAAGAAGGAGATATTGAAAATAACTTTGTATGATTTATTTGCGAAATAAGATAATTAGATCGAGTAATTCGCCTTAGATGAATCTCATCGTGAATAATGTAGTACGCATGAATAATGGTCAAATTTAACCGTTCGTAAACTTTCGAATATTCAACAAAATCACGATTAATAATACTGAGAGTATCGAAGAGTATTTGAAAATTTTGAAAGAAGTGTTTTTGTTAGTTTACAAAACGTTTACAATTTAAGTTTGATAAACGTTCGTTCTTGCGTTTGGAAATTTCGTATTTAGGTTACTCCATCGATAAGAAGAAAATACTGCCGAATGAAGAATGCAATGAATCTATCGTTAACTTCCCGATCCTATGTATGCCCCATCAGATGCATCAATTAGTTGGTCTTCTTGTAGCTTTTTCTAACGATTCACGAAGAACTTATCGATGACTGTAAAACATTTGTATAATTCGCTTAAAAATCTCGAATTTAGCTTTGAAGCGAACGAGTATGAGGCCTTCAACACCTTGAAGAAGCGCTTGGAAAAGTAATCCGTATTATCAATTTACTTTACATTATAATTTACGAACTTAGAAATCCAATTGCATTGCGATGCCAGCTGAAGCGAATTTGGAGCGATTTTGATGCAAAAGCAAAAGGATGGTAAGTTTCGATCTATCTTTTATTTCAGTCGAAGGAAACCTGCGGAGTCAAAAGTAATATAACTTCGAATTAGAATATCTTATAATGGTTTATACTAGAAAGCATTTTCATGTATACTTATTTGATATACTGTTCAGTATAATTACAAATCGAGACAGTTTCAAGTTAACATTGAATAAACAGACTGTAAACCTCTATATATTTCGGTAAGCAATGTTTTTGTAACTCTAGGATGATTAGGTGAAACATAGTCTAGAAACTCGAATGCGATATATCGATACACTGAGTCATTAAGCATTTTAATTTTGCACGTAAATAGTTTCGAGCAAATCCTATAAGCAGGATTAAGATAATGTAATAGTACGCGAAGTTCGAATGTAATACGAAGCGAGTTGGAAAAGAGAGGATAAGCCCTTTGAATTGAATAATGATCTGATCTATCGAAAGGTTAGAAACAGCAAATTATTGTTTTATATTCGTGGATCTGTGAAGATCAAGGTGATTTAAAATTATTATGATAATCTGGATCATATCGACGTTGATAAAGTTGTTCAGAGTATTACCCGACTGTATCAATTTTCAAAAATTCGTGATAAAGTGAAACTTTATGTCTCAAATGTATTCTCTAGTGAGTTGTAAAAAGGAAAGATATTGCGTACTATCCCGAAGGACTAAGTCCCACTTTATACATTGCATATAGATCATTGCGATCCGTCAAAAAAAATCAAAACAAGTTGTAAACACGTATTCTTAACGATTAATGCTTTTTCGAAATACGATTGTACTCATATACAAACTATTTGCAAAACTATTTCTATGTTTATGAACGTTCGGAATGTATTAGCGATAGAGGAACCGCGTTCTTGTCAGAAGAATTTGAAAATTTCTTGTAAATAGAATACATTCACCACGTTCTTGTTATACGCGAAACTCTGCGTATAAATGGTCAAGTGGAGCGTTTCAACGGAGATTTAATCCCGATGCTAGCAAAGAATTCTATAACATCGAATAAATGAAACATTTCGTTGAATATGGTCGAGTTCGCAAATTAAAATACTGTGTGTAGGTCAACTGGAGAAATTCCTAGTATATTGGTATACGTTGGCATAAACCAACACCAAGATTAATGACAAAATACGAGAGTATTTGGATGAAAATATATCTGTTGATAGAAATTCGAATAAAATTTCCAAATTTTTTTTTTAATTTAAGTAAATCTGCGATGAAGAAGATCAAAGAAAACCAAAATACAAATCAAATATATGATTAAATTATGATCAGGAATGTAAACACGACTTAACAAAAAGCTTGCCTCGAAATTTAAAAGACTTCACATAGTGAAAACCGTGCTCGAGCATACGTAGTCAACATTCTACTGGTACATCGTCAGCAACATAGAGAGTTTTCAATTGATTCAAAGACCTTTTCAAAGTATCGTCGGTTCTGACCAAATGAAATATTGACTTTTAGATTTTTTCGTGAAAACCGAGATTTAGTTACTAGTCAAGCGAGCGTTGTGTCGTATATATGTATATGTACGCCAATATGTGTATATATGTATGTGATTAACGATATTTATTATCTACTATGTTTGCTCGAAATTTAATTTTAATGCTTTCACTCGCATTCTGTAGATATTTGTAAAATATTTTACAATATAAAAAAAAAGTGATGATTGAGGACAATCAAACGATCAAAATGTCTTATTACGGCGAAAATGTAATTGTTTAGGAATCGTCTAAGTAATCATACGCAATGTAATCTATAATATCACAACGGTGCTTCGATTTTGGCTATATATAAGGGAGAGTCAATAAAACTAATCGGTATTACGTGAGTTCCCAAACAAAGCAAATAGAAGTCATGACCTTTGTATTAAATCTTTCTCTCTCGCGTCTCGATTTTTTCGTCCTTCATATCAACTAATTCTTCTGCAATTTAAAAACTCGGCCCACTCTCATCTACAATAAAATAAATAATAATAAAAACATACTTTAATACTATGTACATTATAATAGTAAAGTCAATAGTAGTGTGTTACTTTTTGCAAACACAGGATCGATGATCATAAGAATATTTTATTTACAATTGTTTTACGTGTTTGCATGAAAAACGTAAAATGTTTTATTTCAACATTCTTTTACGTTAGGAAAGTCTAATATGCGTTCAAAGAATAAATATTTGCTAAGACCCCTTTGTTCGCCCTTTCAAGTTCTCGGAAGTAGTTCACATATAGACCTATCGACGACTTCTTCGGAATCGTTTAGAAAACAATAAATTTTTGTTACACTGTTTGAAAAATGATGACGTCGATATAAATGACTAATTAATGTATCCTTACTTTCCTTCATATCGATTTCATACAAGTTAATAATTTCGCAGAATCCATAAGAGAATCAATAAGAACTACAAAGAAATCGATAGAAGCAAAAACAAAATAAAAACAAACACGTGTATTACAAACTGATGATACGATTATAAGGCAGAAAAACAAGGATACGATAACGGAGGAAAACACAAGAAACACTTCGTATTTATCATCGTATCTCTCATTAATATTAGGTATACCTATCGGTGTGTGATCCAAATTATCGAGGACTGTTCGCGCGAAAAAGCATCAATGCGAGATGATATATGAATTGCAGTAGTAATAATAGTAATAATATTAACTGAACTACTACTACTAGTTCACCTATAGAGAAAACCACAAAAATAATAACAAACAATAATAGGGAATTCAATCTCATAGATAGCGTGGAAATGAACTCACATGTTTTGATTTTTATTATAATAATATAGAATATATTTATAATAAAAATATATTTATTAATTATTATTTTTGAAGAATAACCAATAAAATCTTGTTTTTCTTTTTGCAAATTTATATACCCGTTATTATATTTATCAATTATATGTATCAATTATATTTGTTATTCTTTATATTCTATAAATTTGTCATAATACTAATGTGTACCGATGTTGTGTTTTATCTAATATAGATTGCTACGAGATGTATGAAATTGTGAAAAAAGGATACAAATATGAGAGACTTTGATTTACTACTACTCTAATTCGTAATAATCCAATTATTATATTACGCATGAAAGAAGCATAACTTACACAAACTCATACATCAATATGATGAGCGCATGATAGGAACAATGTTTCCCTTTCGTGCTTGTAGTTCATACTTTGTTCATACTTTGTCATTGAAGTCACAAACGTTTAAAATTAAAAGTGATAAACAATCCTAAGATCAAATAGCATTAGAAACCAAAATCACCACATCAGCTTGCCCTTTTTTCAAAAAATAAAATACAAATTTGAAAAAGTGTTAGCTCTCGATTTCGCATTTGGCAACTTTTAAGAAAACGAGCATACCATTTTCCACATAGATCACGTTTGGCTTAATTACTTTCGTTTTTCGACCTAATACACTATTTAAGATTATAAATTATTTAAGATTAATAAATTGAGTAAAGTTCTTACCATTCGCTTTTTATAGTCTATTTGAAAAATATTTAATATATTCCTGAAGCTACTTTATTCCTCGAGTCTGAGCGTTTGGTCTTACAACTCGAATATCAGATTTAATCTCGCGTTCCTCGTGTCGCATCCTTAAGATTTTTTTTTCGGGAGCTGCGTAATATTGGTCCTTCAAATTTATATCCTAACACGATACAAATAAATTAGTTGGAGCATCCTAGTGAAAAGACACTATTGGCAAAATAATATAAAATATAAATTATTTATTCTTCGTAATTTTGATTTTTATGGATCTCTTATAAAAAATCCGATAATGAATTTATAAAGAACGGGACGATAAACCTTTTTTCGTGTTTAGAAAACGAAAAGCCTTTCTCAAACAGAGACTAATACCGTCTTTAATCCATTTTTGAACAATACGCGGATAATACATAAGTTACATAATACATCAATTGTGATTATAGTATACATACATATTTCTGATGAATCTTATATTTCTTGAAAATAAATAAAACGAGGTTCGTTCTTTCCTTTCTTTTCATTTTGCTAGTTTTTCGAAACAATATTTCGAATATATTACTTGCGAAGCTTGGAAAGTATATTGCGTAAATACATAAGGTGATCCTTAATTTCTTTCTCCAGAGAAAAAATATGCTCCATTACAGAGTTATCGCGGGAGAAATGAAGGACTTCAAAGGCCGAGAGACAGGTTGGAGGAATTCAATAAAAAAAAATAAAGGACCGTACCCAACCTCGTCCAGCTTATTCATCTTTTTTGCAAGAAAAATGTTCTTCGTTATTTCTATCTCGTATACTATAAAGCAGTTAAAATAAGAATTTCAAGGATGACCCGCAAGGACGTCCTTTAGTGTTCGAAAATATTCACGGTATCTTTTTCGTTCGCGATTAAATGCGTGTGTAAGCACTTGTTTAATATAGCCATAATTTTATTGAAAATTCAATGAATTCCGTAGAAGTTTATCGAGAAACGGGAAAGCGTTTAGCGATAGAACGTAAGTAATACCTTGCTAGTTTTCAAGGCTTACATAGAACGTGGAACCGCTTAACTTTTTATCGAACAAGGGATAAACTATCGAAAGAGAAAGAGAGAGAGAGAGAAGAAAAACTAAAAGAAAAGAAAGAAGAAAGGAGGAAGGAAGTATGAGAGAAATAAAGAAAAAGAAAAATACTGTCCAGCTCGAATGGACCAACGATACATGGCGAATTCCGAGGAAGGCATACAAGGCAAAAGAAAAAAGGAAAGAACGTTGGATAGAAATGGAAGAAAGAGGGTTAGGAGTAAGAAAGACGTAGCATGGGGATTTGGAGATCCGTCTTTGAAGAAAATACAACGGATCCAACTCGGCAGCTAGCCGGTCAGGTAGTCAACTTCGCAAGACCCACCTCCGTTGCCACCATCGATTCTCTCTTATTCCTTTTCTTCCTTCCCAAGGAGAATTGAATCCTTAGTCTTCCTAGTACGCTCTATATTTCTACCGCTAACCTTTCTATCTATTTTGTTTTTCTTCCTTTCTACTTCCTTCCCTCAACCTTCCCCTTAGTTCTTTATTCGTACGTCGCTCTTGTTTCGAGTTCTACGCGAGATTTATTAGAATCAAAATCATTCTCCTTTTTCTTTTTTATCTCAATAAAATTTATTAAATTTTCCATTCTTTCGATTGTAATCTCGAAAAGAACGGGAAAAGGATCGATACGATTTTTCGATGCGCAAACAGGTGAAACAGTGAAACTAAGAAGTTAGTCGAAATTTTAGAGAGATTGGATGCAATAAATTAAACTTTTCAAGCATTATCTTTTACATAATTCTAATTCCAATTTTATTATAATAATTATGTAATTATAATTCTTTTCTTTTTGGGCAGAATTCTCTATTCTTTCAGAATTTGTACTAGAAAAGATAAAACTTATTTACCGGTGGTTGTACTGCTCGAAGGGATACCGGCAGGTTCGTTTGCTCGAGAAGAAACGCTTTGATGCGGTGACGAAGGCAATACCTCGACAAGAAAACCACGAGACTCTTATGTACGTGTATACTTGTATACATCTACTTCTACATATACGTATATACAACAAGCCTGAAGTAGATCGTGGAGAGGTCTTGATAAACGTAACGAACGACTCGGTGTCACAAGCGAGAACATTTTCCTCTAACATAAGTGTAAGACTGCTCGTGTGTAGTTCTTGCTCGTTATTTTACGCTCGGAAAAAGAAGTTAACAAGAACGTAAAAATCTGTTATCTTCGCGAAAAATCTAATGGGTGATGGAAACACATTTTATGTGCTTCAAAATTTTTTTTCATTTCCTACTCGACCGTTAATACTTCGCAATAAATCGATATATCGTACGCTTACTATAAAAAATATGTCTAAACGAAGATACATATATACATAATCGTAGGTAAACGTATGTGTACTCACAAGTGGTCCTGCCGCTTGAACGCCTTCCCGCACATCATGCACACATATTTCCTCTCGTTGCTGTGCGTCAATTTGTGCTTCGTGAGCGCCGATGCGTTGCTGAACACCTTCGAGCATACCTACAACAGAAGCGAGATTGGCACGTCAGTTATGCGTCCCACTACGAGCGAGATATTACATCGCCGTAGTTACCTCTCCCGCATCTCTTTCGCATATTTTACTGAATTTTTAAACACCTTGTAGTTTACGTAATTCTTAAAGATACTTTAATTAAAAGTCCATAAAAATAAAAATCTCTTTCTACTTCGTGATAAGACTTTTTAACGTGATAAATATCAGTACACGATATTTTTCAGACATAATTTTCAATATTTTATGGAATATTAATGGAAACGTATTTCGATTAAATTTGCAAACACTAATATCGTTTTCTTATATCGATCGCAGAATTTAAACATTCTTTATTTACATACAAATTTCGAATTCTCGATCATTAGGATTATTTTCTTCGAACGAAGATACATTTTTGACGTCAATCAGCTGTCTTCTTTTCGAATCTCGTTCTCAAATAGAAACGATGATTGGCAGAATCTTATTCATCGTTCATCCTTTTTTATCATTGATTATGTTAATATAAAAATATTTATGTATATAGTTATATGATTAAATTCTCGCAATCTCGATTAATCTCGATTAAATGTTTGAGGTAAGGATTTAAACGCAAAATAACGTTTCGAAATCGCTTCCGTAGAAGAATTTTATCGTCGTGTCCTCATCTCGATATATAATTGCTCGGTAGATTTAATTCTAGTTGTATTGGAGGCATTGTTGGCGGTGCCAGAGACGGTATGTCCGTTAAATATGTGGAATTGGGTTTATTACACGTTCCGCGACGCGTACTATTTCAGAAACTATTTCAGGAAGCCAAGGACTCAGCGCGAGCGGACGAGCTCTCGTCGCTGCTTCGTTTCGATGTACGAAGCTATCTACATACGCGAAAGAAGAATGCGTTGAAAAAGCCACGCACGAATGAATGAAAAACGTTCATGACGAACGACGTTTTCTTCCTTTTCTAGTTTTCTTACTTCGTTTTCGTGTTTTTCGTATAACTTTTTATATCTACGAGAGCTGAATGTAAAACGAAATACCAAAAGAAAGAAAAATAAGAGATACAGGAACGATATTTAGCTATTCCCACGAGAACGAAGTATTTCTCTGAAGATGATCACGTTTTTAAGTGGAACTTACGATCTTATCAAGCTTGAAATTTTGAAATATCGTCTCAAGGGTGCGACAACGTTGTGCCCTTATCATCGTCCGCGAGAGATAAAAATTTGAAATCGCTTGTTTCTTTTCAAAAGAGAATACACAATTTGAGCACGAATAAACGTTGAGAATCATGCAAGGTAGAATTTATAGAAAACTATACGAGAATGAAATATAAGGCGAATGTCGACGTTAAATCGAAATTCATTTTCGACATATTCGTAACAGCGTTGTCAGTATCAACACCAAGAGGACACGATCACATAGAAACAAAGGAAACAAAACCATGCAATCAAGAGATTTTTCTATTATCCGAAAGATTTTTTTTCGTTTGCCTACTTCTTCTTTTATAACAATTGTAAATATGTCATTATATATATATATATATATATATATATATATATATAAGACGAAAGGAAAAAATTAAGTTAAAGTTTCTCTTTTTCCAGACACGAATTCGTCTTATTCGTAAGTGGCAAGGACGGTTCTTTGGCCACTTTAGACCTGGCTCACTCGCCTATAGAAATTTTTATGCTTCGAGTGAAAAGTGTCAACGGCGTAGTAAAACTCCGGACTGACGTAAACCTTAAGTGGACGTAAGTATTTCTTTGAAAAAGCTCGCACGGGTACGAGCTCGATACGATAAAAACTCTTACTAAATCCAATATAAAAGCGTAGTTCTACCTTTTTAACTTGTACGCTTTTATTGCTCTTTTACAGCATGACGTATATATTTTTGAAGTGAGTCCGCGATCCGCTACGATTTACGGTATCTTCCAGACTTCGTTCACAATAAAGCGAACTCACTAAGAGTGATGCACTATTGCTTTAATCATAATTATTTCAATGCCACGAAGCAACTTTAAGAATCGAAAAAAATTTTTTCTTCTACGATACACTTTATCCATCGCGAAGATGTTGAAAGGAAGTTAGTCGTTCCTCCAGTTTCTAAGCAGACAATCTAATTTGCTTAACTCCTAAGGAGCTTCAGATGCATGAGTACCACCACACGGGAGTTTCAATTTACGAGGTAAGCGCGCATTGGGAGCTACGGAAAAGAGAGAGAGAGAGAGAGAGAGAGAGATAGAGAGATAAGAGAGGAGAAAGGGAGAGAGAAAGAGAGAGAGAGAGAAAGAGAAAGAGAGAGTGGATAGAGATTCGGGCAGCTCCCAATCCTGCCGTCCCTCGACCATCATCTCCGTGCCAAAACCCAGATCTTTCGCCCTCAGACGGGCCTTCCTCGAGAGCTAAACAAACATCATTACTCCTGGCCTTTGTACACCCCTCTTCGTGTCTCTTCTCTTCCCTTTCTATCCTCTAGAGTCCAACGTCTGCTTCGAGCTTTGGTCATGCTGCGAGATCTTGCCAAAGTACACCGACCAACACCGGTCCTGAATACGTAATTCGCTGGTGGTAACATTGATACTTCGTTAAAAGGGAGTCGAGAGCGAGAGGAAAAGGATGCTTCTATCAGTGCTGCAGTTATCGCTCCTCCAACTGCATTAAAATGGATACCGACGATTCGATTTTCAAACAGAATTCATTCGATACATGGATTCTTTTTTATCGTGATATTTGAATTATTGAAAGTATTCGTTAAAAGCAAAGTAAAAAGTTACAATTGGTATGATTATAATATTATATGATTTTTGATATAATATTTGACGTCTTCTTTAATCTGATTGTTGTAAAAAATTAGAAGGTATAATGAAATGTATTTATCGATCATTGGAACATCGTCTATAAAATATCGACCTAGTTTAGTAAATATAACGTAAGACAAGACTTATTTAATAGAATAAACGCGATCGATTAAAATAATGATCATCAACTGCTATGCTAAGTATGTCTTCAGAATTGTTAAGTTTGTAGTTATGTTTTCTTATTTATTTATTTCATTCATATAATTTTCATCTTTTGATAAAAGTCGGTGAAGAACAAGGACGCGAAACTTTAACGAATCACTGTTCCGAATAATCATTTTAACCAAAAAGAACCAAAAAGAAGGAAATAGTTAATCTACTTTATATGTAGCAAATGCTAAAAAATGAGAGTATAGGGAGTACAGAGAACAGGAATGTAATTTGTTGCTTCTGGGTAGTCGAAATCTTTTTAAAAAGTGCATCTTATTAGCAGGCATCATCAGAGAGTAAGAGAGAAGGAGAAAGAGAGAGAGAAAGAGAGAGAGAAGGAGATGAAAAACTCGTGCATCCGTAAATAATGAGGAAGATTGCGAAAAATGAGAAGCCAGTAGATGGAAAAAAAGGAAAAAAGGCAAAAAAAAAAGCAGAAGAAGAAAACGTGTCACTCGCTTACAACGAAGACATAAAAGTACCTAAGCCAGCATCACCGTCATTCTGGCGTTGTCCTCTTAGTCAACGACGAAAGATATTAAAGAGAACGCATGACTAGTTTACGTTGGTTGTAAAAAGAAAATTAATATAAAGTCGAGAAAATCGCGTCAGTATTCTTGAAATTGAATGAACTACAATTTTCTCGTAAAAGTAAACGCAACAAAAAAAAAATAAAATAAAATAAAATAAAAACAGTTGATAAATTTATTTATTCACGATACTGTTTTCTTTTACTATTCATTAGTATCGCGGTAGCATAGGTCAATATATGTCGAACGTCCAGGTACACTAACTCTAAAAAGAAACTCGAAATGCGTATTTCGAAACACATGTACTTAAGTACTTACGTATAAAATGCTATACTATGGCAAGATATAGGTGAGCAATCGCATAGGGCACTTACTTACCTGCTTTTTGATAAAGTCTTCTTTAATAGGGGAGAAAAGATGATTATTTGACACCACTGTACCCCATGAGTTGTACGATCTTTGTTTTTAATCATGGAGTGATGGCTATTGAATTTAAATAGTAGGGGAACGGATTAATTGATAATGGGGTTTGTACGATCTAGATAAGGATTCTATTACTTAAGTTCACTAACCATTACTACATACTTAAAAACAAAAGCAGCTTATAAAGAGGCTATCTCATCGTACCTTACGCAGTATAGAATAGGAATAGATAGAATATAAGTATTATATCGTGGTTATAAAGAAAAATACTGCATGTTTTCACTTTCATGATATTGCCATTCAAAAGATCAGAATACTGATATAGATTCTTCTTAGCTATGTTTTCTTATTTCCTTTTTAGTGTATAAATATATAGAATCTTTAAAGTATTTTATTGTAAGCGAGCATCATGATACCGTGTGCTGTAACGATCAGTAGCGTGCATAAATAATCACTGAAATCGATTATCGCGATGCAGCTGATCGACAAAATAAAAAAACGCGAATTCGAGATAAATAAATAATTTGAAGTTTAATTTCTTTAATTAGCATTGAATATCTTTGGCTCTTCATCAATGTATTTATCTTTTCTATTGTCAATCAACAATAAAATCAATAAAAAAATATTACAAATGTAAATAACAAGATGAAACTAACTATCCTAAAAAAAAAAAAAAGAAAGACAA
Organism: Vespula pensylvanica; assembly: GCF_014466175.1. Classification (NCBI taxonomy): domain Eukaryota; kingdom Metazoa; phylum Arthropoda; class Insecta; order Hymenoptera; family Vespidae; genus Vespula; species Vespula pensylvanica. The sequence continues at coordinate 12,392,445 of NC_057685.1, forward strand.
AAACAAAAGCCATGCAGTTTAGAAGTCACGGTGGTGTCAAATAGTGGGAATCGTTTTCTCTCACCTTACCGAAGCAAGCAAGTAAGGTTGCGCGCCGCATGCTCAGGGAACAATTTGGTCTGAAGTCTGGTTAATTAACGGCCAGTGTCAGCGAACCTTGCGAACATTTCACATTCTACATTGCGCACATCTACCAACGCATACGCGTTTCACGTAGAATCAATGTACAAGACGCTCTTCGTGCGGTTGCGCGACAAAATTTCGTGCAAGGGGAACTACGAAGTTAATTGCAGGAAATCTTCGTCGAGCGTTTTCTCGTTTCTTGTCTCTCTTCCTCTCTTTATTCCTCTTTCTCTCTCTCTCTCTCTCTCTATCTATCTATCTATCTATCTATCTATCTATCTATGTATCTTTCATTACTTCTCTTTGTACGAAAGGAAGTCTCTTTCTTATTTCACCGGTCGATCACGATCAATCAATGGCTACGTTCGTTATCCAGGTTTCGTTTGCTTTGAAGATCTCCTTTCATATTCCATTATTTCTTCAGTTATCCAGATTCGATTTTACGGAAAATTGTTATCATCATTTAACTTGTTTGGCATTTAACGAGCTTCGTAATGCTTGCACGAAAGCTGAAACTTAAACTTGGGACAAAAATAAGACGACATACAGCCAACGGTAATAAACGTACGACATTACGGCTGTATAAATACTACTGATAAGCGAGAAAATCGTACGGATCTATCGTCGGGAGATAATTCAAGCAATTAATTTAATGAAATTGTCGTTGGAACGAGAAAAAAGAAAACAGATAGATAACGATTATTTCATAAGAGAAATTTATATAATAAGTATTCTTTCATAAGTCTGCTTGAATAATTCATTTGCGAATCTTTTCATTTCTTCTCATATTTTTACAAATATTTTCCATTAGAGAACATAGACGTTCTTGGCGCATCGTATATCAAAAGATTCTTCGTAGATAACGATAATCATGCTCATGCGAGTGACTTCTATACTTGTCTATTCTCTTTTGATCCTGTTCGTATGCGAGCTATAATCGAGCCGTGGATGATGAGCTTAATTTGCCGCTAACTCGATACATCTTGGGGCTTGTCAACAAGTCGGTCAGGCTATCATTTAATTACGTAACAAGGAAACTGGGGATGGTTCTTCTATGTCTTGTTCCCTTTTAGCTCGAGATTGTAAAGCTTCGAAAGCGACCGAAAAGAAGGGAAAAAAGAGAGAGAAAGAGACGAACAAGGATACAAGTAAACAGACAGAGATACGAAGACAAAGCAGAACGTGAGAAGACAGAAAAAAGAAAGGAAGATAATAAGACATCCGATGAGAGGAAGAAGTTGTTAGGATGGGTTGAAAGATAAAAAAAGTAAAGGAAGCGAGGAATAAATAAAGAAAAGGAGGGTTTTAGTCGTTAAATACTAGGATCTACATACGGATAGCATACCGTCCCGAAGGAGGCGGATGGTATTGCGTCGGTGTGTTACGTTACGTTACGAGCTGCCGTGTTCGGTCCCCAGACTGGAGAATCGCTCCAACTGAATATTCAACAGCCTTTCCAGCCCTTACACATTCACCAGGCAAGGCTCGTGCCCTTTGCCTAATGGCTAGTACCGTAGAAAGAGTTGTGCACACGCTAGACGCATAGTACGTATATGCATGTGTGCCAACGACGTCGACGACGCTTTAACGTCGACGTCATTTCACCTTGAAGTGGGTCACGAGCGTGTATCGCAAGCGCGTGCCGTGCTGTGCCATGCCATGTCGTGCAATGCGCCTTCTCCTCAACTTTGTCGAATTTAGATATGCAAATATCGTTGGAGATGTTAAGACGAGCGAGAATGTGTGAGAGAGAGAAAGAGAAGACTTGTCGAGAGATAAGGCAAGAGATCGTAGAACGTTTTGCCATTTCGAACGAATTTCCATGCGAATCGTATCGAACTAATCGAATCGATTTTACGTTCATCTTCGGGCCAGTCGTCGCCTTGAACTCTCAACCTGTCTGCGCATGACGTTTGTTAAATTCACTTTATGTCCTCGAGAAATTATTGGCAATAATATTTTTACGCGTCTATCGTTCGAATTTTGCGCGACTATTGTTTCGTTAATTCATATTGATTCGATCGATATAAATGAGAAAACGTCCCTCTCTCTCTCTCTCTCTCTCTCTCTCTCTCTCTCTCTCTCTCTCTCTCTCTCTCTCTCTCTCTCTCTCTCTCTCTCTCTCTCTTTCTCTGTTCTTTATTACGTATCAAAACGTCAACCGAAGCAATACTCGCTAAAAGAAAACGAGCGTGCACGAAATTTCATCGTCCTGCACAGCATGCCAAGCGCATAGCTTTCTCGCGGTCGTTTTTGGAAACGAATGCGCCGTTGCAAATCGAAAGTGGGTCAGCATCGTTAGTGCTCGATGCTACTATTTCGATTCGTTTGACCGCTTCATGGAAGGAGAGAGAGAGAAAGAGAGAGGAGAGGGTTAGCATAAATTTGCGGCGACGTAATACGACTTAACTCGCGTGTTGATGTAATGTGTGGCAAATCAATTGACTCGATCAAATTCGATTATCTTGAATATTCGATCGTCCTATCGTTGATTCCTATTTACTACATAACCAGAAAAGGGAGAGAGTCATGACAATAAACTGCCGTTTGACTATATCATGTGTAGGAAAAAATACAAATGATTCTTACTTGACATTGCTGTGGTCCCTGCCTGACTGGCGAAGAAGCCTTCGATCTTGGTCTCTTCACTCCTCGCTTTCCCAGATCACCAGTGCCCGCTTTCGACTCCTCGCTGCTACCTAAAATCACGGAGAAGATCCTTAGACAAATGTTCCTGAAAAGGTCGAGATATATCGAGCGACTGAATCGAATCACATGAGATAAATCGAACAGGTTCTCGCATTGCTTCGTTCTTACGTCTCGAAAAACTCGTCTTCCTCGACGAGAACTCGGCTATCCCTGAGTATCTCCTCAGTTATTTCTCTCTCTTTCTTTCTCTACTATCATTCGAGATTCGGCGATAGATCCACTGATGGATCCAGCCTCGCTACGCTATCGCGTCGTTTTCTTTGCGTCACACGAAACGAAGCGGCCGATCTTCTTTCGATCCTTTCGACTTATGGAAGATTGATCGTCGTGGCACGCGTTTTTTGCACTTTTCTCGAGGATATACTTAATGACCGATTGGCCAGTTGTCCACATCGATCAGAAAGCTCTCGACCCGTCTCTCGTCTCTCTTTCTTAATCTACCAGGAAATCTCCGGAGGATCCTTCGTTACGGTATCTTTTCCGATTACGTTTACGTTCGCAGCCGCGAGAAATATTAAAAAGTACACGACCGTATATCGTATCGATTGGCCGAAAATGCCGAGCGATCATAAATCACAGAACACGTCGATAAATCACATTTATTGTGCGTCGAAACCCGCCTCCTATCGTAAATCATTACGCGTTATTTTATTGGCCAGCCGATGGAAAAGCGTCTTGATCATTTTTATTCGCTGCCGGTTTGTGGCATCGCATTTTAAACTTTTCGAATAATATCGCCCGAAGTAATAGCTTAAAATTCTGGTAAATCTTTCTTTTTTCCTTTCACGAAGAATAATGATCGATCCATCATATAACTGTGTAAGTACAGCAGAAAGCCGCACGGCCGGAAATCGTATTCGCGTCAAACTCGTTTACGCTTGAAAAACCGTCTTCATGCTTGACGCGTTACTCTCGATGAGAAGAGAGGAGGAACGCTGTTCGCCAGTTCGTTTCGCGAAATCGTTTCTAGCACGAGTAACACCTGCGACCATCCTTCTTTCCACCTCGCTCTCCACCCACGAACCATCATCCTCTCCATCCTTAGTTTCCTGCCATGGCTAATTAATTATTGTAAGCTACGTAAGCCGTTGCTGCCGCTTTTGCCACTTCTCTCGTACAAAGAACAGGATCTTTTCGATCTTTCGAGAAGGATGCGTTTCCTTCTCCATCTTCTTTTTTAACCATCAATCTTCGCGCCAGGACGAATCGTCTCGTTTTCGTAACTGACAGGGTAGGTATTTCTGAAATCGTATTATTCGTAGTCGTCAATATTTTCGTATACGAAGTAAGGGCCGAAAGATAACTTTTCAGAAGCTACAAACCGGTCGAATAAGTTTTATCCAAAAAAAAAAAAAAAAAAAAAAAAGAGAGACAGAAAAAAAGTAAAAGGAAAGAGAAAAAAAGGATTCTCTTTCGTTCGAAGAAAATCGACGTTCCGAAACTGTCTCGAGTAACGAAACTTTCGAAAGCGTTCTAGCCGTCGAAAGTTCTTTCAATCGATTCGGAAGCACACGACGCAGCAACGACGACGAGTAAACAAGTCGCCTTTCATCATCTTCGACAAAACTCAGCCTTATTTACCGAAAGTCTGTGTATATATACGGCGGTAGCAGAAATATCGATGCCACATAGAAAATACGTTTTAACGTCGAACGTTTAATAATTGTATCGACGACGAGTAACGTTTCGACGAGAACGATTCTTCTGACGTAAGGTGAAGCTGCTGTTTGTCCCGATTCTTCCATTAATAGATACCTCTTTTCGCGAAGGCAACGTCCCCGCGGTAATTTGATAAATCAACGTGCCTGCGTTTGATGCTCGCCGTTTAACAATTTAAAATCTGATAAACGAGATCCACATTAAAAATGAATGACTCGTTCGAAGTGGATTGAGTTACAAAATAATTCTAAAGCGCCTTCTTTTCGATAGTAGATATGCAACTTTCCTAAGATTATACAAATATTAGAAATATTCTTTGTTCAAATCGAATATTATCTATTTTAAGAATCAAATGATCTATATACTATGTACAAATATATAGTTTAGATTGGATTCGAGTTACAATTCCAAGACACTTATTCAGAATCATAATCTAGGAACTATCTAGCAAGAAAGATAGCTTAACATCCCGAGAAAAAAGAGCTCAAACTGAATCTATAGAGGCACAGCTGGTAATCGGTGTATTAGAAGAGGTCCGCAAGCTTCGTAGGATAGAATACATTCCGGAGCAGTGTCGTGGATAGGATGCGTTAGCATGGCTTTCGGGAGATACATTTGTAATTCCATTTAGCACGTAAGTGGATGGCGCAACGTGCAGACGGCATGCTTAATAAAGTATAGGTACTTAACCAAGTTGAGGTTGTCATGTGACCTCGTCGCGATTGCATTCACGTTTCGTATCCTCTTCTTCGTCCCTTTCCCATCAATTAAACTTTTAAGATTTTTTTCTATTTTTCTCATTTCCAATCTCTATCTCACTCTTCTTTTGATTCTAAATGTATATAATTGCTAATATTGTTTCTAAAATATATATATATATATATATATATATATATATACTATTTTTGAATGAGAATATAAATGAAAATGAAACGTGGATATAAATGTTTCTACGCGACTACCCGCGATTGGCTATCATTAATGAGTTCCTAGATACCTACGATCGATCAGACTTCAAAGTTCATTGACATCTGTGAGAAGCGGCAACTCGAAGGATTCCTCTTTCTATGGAGTTTCTAGAGAAAAACCAATAGAATGATATCTACTTTCTTGTGATCTAGAATGACGTAAAAAGAAAGACAGAAAGAGAGGCACACAGACAGACAGACAGACAGACAGACAGACAGACAGACAGACAGACAGACAGACAGACAGTCTTAATTATCCGGTTCTTCTAGGAATCTTTCAAAAGAGTCTCGACGACTATTTTTCACCAGCTCGAACGTATTCAGTCGCAGATGACAAAGATGTTGGAAACGCAAAAATGCATGATCTGTCGCATGACAAAAATAAATAGCGTAGGAAAATAATTACCACCGATGGCATGTCGTTCTTTTCGAACGCAAGTGTATACGACGAATTTTTTACAGTGGTAGAACGAGAGCTCCGATGGATCGATTTACATAAAAGACTATTTCGAATATTTTTGTCCAGTTACTAGTCTCACTACTGCAAGAGAGAAAGAGTTGATATTATATACGGACGATACTATAATTGACACCACGAAAACGCGTAGGTCCTTAGAAATATAAAGCTATGCGACGATAAGGCTTGAAACAAAGGTGGAGATATTCGTAGAGAATAGGTAATTTTAGTCGATAATTGCCAGCCGCTGATAATACCTTGATTGGTAACGGAAATTAGAGGATGAATCTAATTATCTGGTATTATCGTTAAATTTGATCACTGATGGACAATTGTCTTCTGCATTGGCTATGCCAATGCGGCCGACCCAGAAGCCAAAATCGATCGCCGATGCAGAAGGTTCGTTCCTCTCGCTCTATCTCTCTGTGTGTATATGCATCCGTGCGAGAATTCATTCCCATTTTTACATGAACGCTCTAGTTGACTATTTCTCGACGAAAGAATCGACAAATTTCATTAATTATATACCTACCTACCGTGCGCGCTGCTTTAAAATGCAATTGCGAAGCGCCGAGCGCTTTATTTGAAAAGCGTTCTCGTTGTTGCCCAGTGAAGAGGGAGGAGAGACGGAAAATGGAACTCGCTAATGAATAATTGTATTTTGCGGTACGGTCATTTTCCTCACTCTTGCAATATTAACAACTTTTTATGGGATTACACCGGAGACCCGCAATTTCGTTCCGTGGCAACAGCGGGAGGAATTTTAATAACCACCGTATCAAGGCGATGCTTTTTTTTTAAGCGCGAATGCGAATTCTAGTGTTAACGGAAGAACACGCGCGCGAACGTTTTCCGCGATTCCCGCCGAATAAACAGAGACCGATTAAATTTTCCCTCGACTTTTCCGCTTCCCTAGCTTTTTTTCGAACGAAACTTTATACCGACAATGTTCTTTTCTCTCTCTCTCTCTGTCTCTCTCTCTTTCTCTCTCTCTCTCTCTCTCTCTCTCTCTCTATCTTTCTGTCTTTTTTGCTCCTTTTTTATAGTTTCTCCTTTTCTTCTTTTTCTCGTTCCTCTTCTTTTTACTTTCGTCCACTCGCGGGAGATCACGAATCATTTTATTTTCGGTACTTTTCTACCGGTTTGTGAGCTTAACCGCTAAGGACTACCAGTGTTCCGGCCAAATCGAGTTTCCCGTCACGGTATACCGAGCAGAAGTTAAAAATTCAAAGCTTCCGCTCTCTCTCTTTTCCTCTTTCCCTCTCTCTCTCTCTCTCTCCCTCTTTCTCTCACTCTCTCTCTCTCTATTTCTCTCTCTCGCTCTCTCTCTCTCGCTCTCATTCTCTCCCCAGGCAGTAGTAGAGGCGGAGCTACTAGAGGAGCTTTATGCGTGAATGTGGTCTTTACTTTGTTGAAGAGAGACCGTAAAAGGGCCTTGCAGTTTAATCTAAACGACCGAGTAATGAAAATGATACGTAAACAAGGAAGGAGGAGAAGAAGGAGAGTATAGGGAGAGAGGAAAAAGACGTAGGATTCGCAGGCTCTTCATCCAAGTGTATTCCGGGGAGAAAAATATTTCTTTTCCAGAGGAGATAATCTATTTTAACAATTTTCAATCATAAAATAGTATATACGTTGAAATTTAGTTCCATGTATTATATGATCGCAAAGATACTGAGTCTCACGATCTAAATGATTCAATCGAATATCTCAAAAACTAATTAAATTATGGCAAAACGTTTCGGAGCAAAAGTTACATAGCGTCGGGAATATGTTAACACGAAAATTAATCTTTTGTTTCAAAACAAAATTATAGTCGAAATGTAAACTAATTTAATAATATGTATATAAATTGACAAATTCCTTATCGCCAGCTCACATAAGTTATAATCATGCAAATTGTAAAATCTGAACACTCTGTAGCAATTAAAACATATATTCAATTTCAGTTACTTTATTCGTGTCGACGAACTAAATAATACTACGTGAGTACTTAAATCTGTGTAATAAGCAATGAAGTAGCAAATATATGAAAATAAGGGAGGTATCTATTCGCATTTACTTTTGTAGATCAAAGTAGAATTTTCCTTTGGAATAGTATGATGAAACATGTCTCGAATCGTTTCTGCTTCCATACGATCTGACACTCGAACGTGCTTGAGATCACACACGTAGAAACTTGTTCTCCATGTGTGCGTAAGAACGTCACATACACGAAACGCGCGTGCCTGACGATGACAAACATCGTAGGTTCCGTTCGATTCCAACGACTATTTTGCTTGAAGACGCAACCTCACGCTGGAATAAAAGCTCGTATCGTGTAAACACAAGTTGTGTGCGTTGACAAACTCGTGTTAGTACATAAGTACTATATAGTATATGTATACAATATATAGTATATATATGTGTATATATATATATATATATATATATATATATAAATGTGCATATGCGTGCAAAGCTTCGAACGTTCCGACACCAATTTTATGGCATCGGCTGAGCGAGGAAAATCGTATTGGACAGGATAGTAAACTAGGCCCTTACGAGAAAGGCAACCCTTTCTCAGATTTTACGAAGATGATATCGTCTTTGAAAAGTGTCGTTGCGGAAATGAACGTTGTTAAACCTTTAGAGTGTCATCGTAGTGTAAACGAAATGATTCCATGACCTCAATCGTAATCTCGCTTTGAATCGATATCTCGGTTGGTTTAACCAGAAATTTCTCATACTTTTTTGTTCCTTTTTTCTCTATTTCTCGCACACGCTCGACCGAATTCACGGTGATTCTACGAAAACAGAAGTTCTGGTACATGGTCCGTAGGATTCGTCGAGCATACTCGTTTAAACTTCCTTTTTTTATAGAATTCTTCTTTCCAACTCTTTGCCTTAACTCTTTTTTTCAAAAAGGTAACAAGGGCCGAGATTCGAGTTGAAATATCCGCTCTCTCGCCTCTACTCTAAAGTTAAATCTTATGGCTCGTGTCGAGTACCATCGTCTGTTTTATGGGAAGAGTAGGTGCTCTCGAAAACGTTACTTTAACCGAACGTACGGTAGGAAATCTAGGTAATTCTGTTAGAATCGGAACGGATATTTCTTTCTTTTTTGTTTATTCATCGAAAAAAAAAAACTATAATATATTTAATCGCTCGCGAAAGAAAAATTTCATGTTTTCGTAACACTTCAATAAGAAACGACGTGCAAATGCATCCGGGGATATACGACGAATGAAACTTTTGAACCTGGTAATTGCCGATAGTAGTTTCGTCTCGCAATATCGTCTACGAGACGTCACGGAATTCTCTACGAGAGTGAGACAATACAGAGACGAGAAATTGTTTCCTCTTTTGAGTTTGCGGCTAAGTTCGGAGTCGTTCTACAGCGTCGGATCGATCGCCAATGTTCTGTACCCAGAATTGTGAACGGAGAAATTAAATATTTTTAACCGATGAACAACTTTTTACGATATTATTTGTTTTCCCTTTGCTTTAGGTCGCCGATTTATTTATCCAATAACGTTTGAATATAACTTTGACTGTAAAAAATGAGATCCTTTTAATACACATACTTCTAATAAATATCATAGAATATCAAAACCAACAAAGATATACAATTTTTAAAGCAACGGATATACTTATAGCATAATTAACTCGAAGAAGGTATGTTTTAAGAAACTTTAACTTGTTTATGAAAGAACTCTAAGAAAGAAAAACTCTAACGTTATAAGGATTTGTTCGAGATTGTTAAAAAAAAAAGTTCTACGTTCACCTATCCGTATCTATTGATAAAGGATGGTAGAAAAAGCATCCGAGTTAGTAACTTTCCATTCGCGACTGGTAATGGACACGAAAGTCCGGGTATCGGGTTGGCAAAACCCAAGCGATGATCGAGGGCAGGCCAAGCAGAGATAGTTCTGCTTTTTATCGAAGCTCTTCGGGGCATATTACACCGGCAAGAGAGATCGTTAGTACCGTGGCCGCTTGAAATACAGCCGGTTTGCGCTACCAGAAAGCGAGCTTTACACAAACGTCCGTACGATATGTGAATATATCCATGTAGACGAAGGCGCGAGATGCATGTAACGCTTTAAGCTATATACAGACATATGTATCAGGTAAGAGTACACTTCTGCTCTTACAGCATATGCGCATACATATGTAAGTACGTACGTTTATATGAATATATATATATATATATATACACACATATATATATATATGTATGTATGTATATATGTACATATGTATGTATGTATGTATGCATGTATGTATGCATGTATGTATGTATGTATGTATGTCGAGGGAATATAGATATTCGATAGAACGTTCTTGTAAAATATTTGAAAAACTTCTTATCACTGTAAACAAAAAAATTCTTTACGTGATACGAATACTGATATACATATATAGTTTTTCGTTCATACATATTTCTGCAACATAGTTGTATATCATATAAATATCATATAGAAACCGTTTGCAGACCGAGGCAATTTTGTCGATTGCTCGAGAAATATAAGATATGATAAAAAAGGATGACAGTAAAGTCGATGATAGGAAATGAATGATAAAGAATACGGAAAAGTAAAAGAATAAATATGAATAAAGGATATTCTGATCGGTGTAAAACTTTTTTCTTTTGTTCATAAAACGATGGTAACTTTGTAGTCATCACGTTTTTCTAATATTTCAAATACGTCATGATTTAATCAAACGGAGTTGTTCGATATGTCACATTCGATGTTCCTCATTTAAAAACGCGAACACAATTACGCGTGTTGGCTCACGGATATCGTGGAGAGATAATGGTCGAGAAAGAAAGGAAACCCAGAAGCAAAAGAGAAGGGCAAAAAGACAGAGAAGGAGAGAGCAAGAGCAAGAGAGAGAGAGAGAGAGAGAGAGAGAGAGAGAGAGATCGTTGCCAGCGATCAGCGTGTCCGAATAATTGACGTTTTTTCACTGTTATCAGCACAATCGATGGATATCCTATCAAAAGGGACTATAGTATTTCCTCTTTATTCATACATTTACCATGTTCATTTTTAATAGACTACCTCTTTCTGCGAACTGTCGAGCACGTTAATCAAAACCTTCTCCTCTAATGATGTTAATTATAATAAAGGATTCTACTTTCAGATCTGGAATAACGTGGAAAGAAACGAAAGAGGAAACGTGATATTGTCGTGACACGAGGATAAAACGTTGGATATATATATGTGTGTGTGTGTATGTATGCATGTATGTATGTATATTATGGTATAGAGGGAAAAAAAGAAGAAACAAAAGTACAAACTACGTTGTTTCGAGTTCTTAAGGGCGAACAGTTTTTACAAGAACGATGGAAATAGTAATTACCATTTGTAGAAAACGGGGAAAATCGATGAGGTTTTCGATTTCGCGGCTTCGATTAAAGTCAACAAAATCTACGACTGTAGAGTCTGCGAGAGAGGGGTGGAGGAGATTCGCAGAGCTCGGGTCAATATTTGAGGCAAAATTGAAAAGGGATAATTAGCAAACCCGAACGCGTTCCATCCTATAGTTCGTGATTCGGATGTGTCATGTTCTACGAGCTATTCTACGTATCGCTAAATGTACACGTACATCGTGTCGCGTTGTTGGTAAAAAAATTTATAACGGCTTGATGAATTCTGTAAAGCGTTTTCTCAATTGTGAGGTTCGAGAATAACCTTTGTATCGTTTCATTTCATGAGGAACAATTGTTACAAATTAAAAATGATTACCGTTAAAGAAAGGACAAAAAAAGGAAAAAGTAAGGGAACAAAGTACATCGGTTTACTTAATTACTGCGCAAATTTCAGCTCAGAATGAGAAAAAAAGAAAAAGAGAGAAAAGGAGATAATATTATAAGCTTTTTTCTCTTTTTCTTTACGTCGAATTAGAACTTTCGTATACGATTTATGCGACTGTATCTTCCTACTGCAAAGCGAAAAAAAGAAAGAAGAAACATTTTACGAAACGCATTCACGAAGATCTTTTATAAAATACAATAACAATTCTCCTGGCGCAACCATGGCGATCGTAAAACAACCACGACACTATAATGTCCGATAGTCTTTCCGCTAAATATTTTTCAGTGGTTTAAAGAGATTCCAATGTTGTTTTATTTCTGTGCTACTGTTAATGTCGCTGTAAGAAAAAAGAAAATAAATGACAAAGACATGGATGCAAAAACGAAAAAAATAACGATGGCGACTAGCTCGCCGCAAGTATTTTTAAGAGAATATTAAAAATATAGAAAAGAGTGGTGAGAGTGTATTCGTGAGATGCCACATGGGATATAATAGTAGTTACGTATTTACGAGACTACCATATTTCATATTATTATTCGGTGCCAATAAATATCGCTAGACAACTATGCGTCTCTAATTTTCACCTTTCAATTTTACCTTTACTTTTTTCTTTTCTTTCCCATCTCCATTATATTCTCCTCCACACTTTATCGTTATAACAATATGTATCCCTAGAAGATTCAAGTCTAATAGACGCGAGTAACCCGAAACGATTCGTATAATGAGTCGTATAGAAAACGCGTATTCGCGTCTGCTTTTCGTAGAAACCTTAAGGACCGTCAGGAAGATGCTTATAAGAGTGCGTGGGTATACGTATATAGAAGAGAATACAACGAGAGAGCAGATAGAACGCCAGCAACGGAGGCGAATTTCTCGATAACCCAAGTTATTAACTCATAAAGGGCGAGTTAAGGTAGGGTAGGGGCTGAAGCATCCCCCGCTATTATCGCGAATTTACATGCTCCGAGAGTAGGGTCGAACGAGATGAAGGCAGACCTGGGTTACACTTCTTCTTTCCTTTCCAGAGGCTGACTACCTCGTCGCTCTCGCATCTTCCTGTTTCCTCCTCGGTCTCATCGGGCAATAAAAGCTGCCGCTATAACGCATAATGGTTTAATTAAGAAGTTCCCGCTTCTAAGTTACCGGAATATCGTCAGTAACGATATTCTCTTCTTGGAGAATCGATCGGTACGAGTTCATTGCAATGAAAATATCGTCTGTATAGTTGTAATCGTTGAATTGATCGAACGATCTCTCTGGGGAGAGAGAGAGAGAGAGAGAGAGAGAGAGAGACAGAGAGAAAGAAAAAGCGAGAGATAAGAAATTTTTTTTTCTTTTATCAAAGTACTAAAGTATATGCCCAAATATACACTAATTATACGTAATCTGTATTATAAATTCGAGATTTAACATTAAATTAATCGGCACGTTTCTTTATCTCACGCGAGTTTTCCTTTGGCAGATAACGAAAAGAAAACGAAACGTAGACAAAAAGGAAAAAGAGAAGAGAGAGAGAGAGAGAGAGAGAGAGAGAGAGAGAGGAGAGAGAGATAGAGAGAGGAAGGAGCACGGATGGGAAGGGTAAGAGTCCTTACGAGTCCGCAGAGATGTGAAATGGGTTTAATTAATCTCTGCCTAATTGTGTCAGACGCGCTCGTGGAGGCGGTGCCGACTGAGGACTGAGATTTCCAGCTATGTATTAATTTATGCCACCAAGTTATGCGATCTTTGCGGCAGACTCATTTTTATTGTTTCTTCTTTCTTTCCGTATTTTCTATTCGAAAATGAAAGTTAGGGAGGGACACAGAAAAAGAGAAAAATCGAGTCAACCGTGATAATGAGTCTACCTATTAATTTTCAAGGTTTGAAAAATCGACAATCGAAAATAGTCATCGTCATTTTTTTCTCATCGGACCTGAACACACACACACACACATATATATATATATGTACATATATATATGTATGTATATATGTACGTATGTATGTATGTATATGTTGTGTGAGTAAGCGACGATCGAGCGACGCTCGTCTTGGTATGAGTAAACTTCGGCTCTTATCGTGAACGTGTGTGCTTTCAAGAGATAGCACGGACTACGTCAAAGGGAATAAGCGATCGATACTCTCGATGGCCCTTTTGTCGGGGGATTAGCTCTCACGGATTCTACCTACGGCACGGCTCATAGTTAGTGAGAGAGAGATAGAGATGGAGAGAGAGAG
>NC_057685.1:12406394-12461394 GCF_014466175.1 Vespula pensylvanica
GAGAGAGAGAGAGAGAGAGAGAAAGAGAGAGAGGTGGGAAGACAAGATGAGAGTGCCCTCCGAGAAATTCTCGTCCAACCAAACATAATCGACGTGATCGCGCATGGACTCGATGGTCTTTCACGGAACGATTAGCACTTGAAAATCAACGGGTGCTACGATGCACACGGTCAAGCTATAATCTTTTCCTTGCTCCTTTTACTATCGATTTCTGTATCAGAAATGTATTTTCTGTATGAATGTATACACGTGCGTGTGTGTAAAAGAAAAAGAGAATTTCATTGATATTGGATTAGAGAAAGAAATAACGTCGGAGATGAAAAGAGAAGAAACTAAAGTCGTAATGTGGAGAAATCCTAAAAATAGAAAGAACAGCAGGAGCTTGCCAGCTATTGACCATGAAGAAGAGATTCGTTCGGCCGTACTCGCAAGAACACGTCGTCTCCGCGTTCTTGTGTTCTCTTCTTCTTTCCTTCTTTCTCTTTGGTTTTCATTTTATAGATGGATTACCGGAGGTTTACGTTCGTCGAAGCGAACAAGATAGAGTTTTTACGTTCGAGTTTACCTCCCATGTATCCACTTCAAACAAATCGATTTTCTTCCTTGATATCGAAGATTCCAAGTCTTTTCTTTTCCGACGGTCGTAATTCATACGACCATATGTTTTTCGTAGGTTCGTAAGAGATAATTTATGAATTTAATGAAACGATTTTAAGAAGATGATTCAAAAAACGTAAATAAAATGATATTATGAAATAGAAATTTATCTCCTGTTGAATGTACGAAGCTTGGTAATAAGACTCATGACTCGTAGACTCGACTCACTCTTTGCGTTCTCTTTCTTTCTTTCTTTCTTTCTTTCTTTCTTTCTTTCTTTCTTTCTTTTTTTCTCTCGTCCCTCGTACTCGACTGTTACTATCCTTCGCATAGAAACTACTTCGACGCAACTACTCTACTTTATTACCGCGCTCTACTTCACTTCCGTGTTCACGACTTCACAGTGTGTTCCTTCGGCATTTCTATCCTCGAAACTTGGGAGAAACTTATCCCCGCACTCCTTCTCTTTCCCTCCCTCTTTACCTCAGTCTTCCCGAAGATTCTAAACTAATGTCTGATTTATCATCGTACTCTCCCAACAAGAAAACCCCTCGATAAGAAGAGTCTAATGAATGTTCTATCTCGTAGAGTAAATGTTACGGGCACTCATTTGAAAGTGTCTCGGTCGTCTAGATGTAAATGGTAAGAGAAGGATGGGGAGGATGGTTATTATGACCAAAAAAAGAAAAGAAAAAAGAAGCAAGGTTACATAAACCGACGGCTCGTCGTATATATCTACATATTATTCTAGTCATATAAAAAATCGAAAGAAAGAAAATGTAAAACGAGAAGAAAGGAAGATACGGTGGATCTATTGCGAAGGACAATTTGCAAGGTTAGCGAGTGAACGAGTCGGCCGATGTCTCGAGGCTTTCGATATTCGTCGGTCTTACTTCGGAATAGTTTTTCGTCCTCGTATCCTATTCCACGATGGAAAGATCAGGAGTATGTGTAGATACAGGCGGAGATGGTCGTAGATAGAGAGAAGCGTATAGAGGAGGAGGTCGGAACACAGTTCCGTTGGAGGCACCTCTGCACTTGGCGTGAAAGGCTGTTAGCATAGGAATGGTTCACCCTCAAGTGGAGTGGTCTATTGTCGGGTCAGCCGTTCGTAGAAGTGCCATCGGCCTCGAAGTGTCGTATATACTTCGAGAAAGAACACTGAGTGCGCTATCGAGAGACCGGTACAACAATGGATGAGTGCAGTCCCGAGCGTCTGCTGCCTTCTTGTTACCGCCGTTTCCATTGTTCCACTGACCCTTACCCTCACTGTTTCCACTTCGACTTTACGCTCAGAATCAGTCGGCATGGTACGCGTAACATCGTCTTCCTTCTCGTACTCTTCCTCTTTCTCTTCTCTTCGTTTGTCTTTGTCGAGCCAAATGCTTTTCCTTTCGCGGCATTTCCTCTTCGAATCCGTCGCGTGCCTTGAATTATCGCTCGATTACACGGATTCCTACGGACGAACGATAGCTATGTGTTTCTTCGAAAAGGAAGAAGATCGTTCTTTTAAGACAGCCAAGAAGAAGGAGCCAACCACGGAATTATTCTCGTTAATCTTTTCTCCTAAATTGAATACGATCGATATACAATAGATTGCTCTGCTTCCTCGTTTCTTTTCTTTCTTATTCTCTTTCCTTCCGGCTTTCTTTCCTTCGCGATTTAACTCCTGTCGTAAATGCGCCAAATAAAACAATAAAATTATGGAACAGAGCCAAGCGAAACCGCACGGAACGTTTTCTTCGTATATCCTTCTCGTTCTTTCCCTCTCTCTTTCTCTCTCTCTTTCTTTTTTTATCTTTTTATTCTTCTTCCTTTGTCGCTTGCTAGATTTTCTCGTCGACATAACATGTACGCTACGCTTCTTCTTCTATGTAACTCGCTGATGTGAGGTGGTTTCTCAGCGAGTAATTTCGGGAAATAAGCCAACGCGGAAGATTACGCGTCATCGATCCTCGCATACTCGATAAATGATTAAGCCATCGTTCGTAGATACGCTCGCACATCTCACGAAACGCCTCTCCTTACGGTTCTATCGTTTCTCGAAAGTAAGTAGAAGATCGAACTGTATCTTTCTACTCTAGTTTTTCTCTTCTCGTGCGTATCCATGTAAAAGATGCTATCTATTTCCGTAAAGTATTCTACGTGAAAATCGAACGTAGCTTTCACGTCCATCCTTTAACTCAAATCAACTTTCAAAAGTTTTTAAACGACCTATCGATGATACTTAAACAGTTTTCGCTTCTTTCGCTAAGAAATGATTTCTTAAAGCGTTTTAGATTGACATGGTAAAGAATTTTAAAAGGTGACACGTCGAACTCGTACCGGCAAAACTTTTTAAATATGCGAAAGACGACGTTTTAAATATCGTTGAGTTAACGAAATTAACCGAACTACCATCGTGAAAGTTTTGAACGATCATCCTTCTTCGTACAATATGATCAACACTCTCTGTCATTCTTTGAATTTGCTTTTTGTCCACCCACGTACGTTCTCTTTCTACTCGACACGAGCGTGCACGACTTGCATCAGTTCAGATGAGATTTAAAAGCGGTTATTTTTTTTCACCCCACGAAAAACATCCAACATTTATTATTACGCGTCCAATAAACGTTCGATCAACGCGTTTCATCGCCGTCGGATGAAATAAAAGCGTATTTCGTTGTCGAGCACGTCAAACTTTGTTTTCTCTATACGTCGTTTTTTCCCCTCTTCTTTCTCATTCTTTTTTTATTTTGTCCGACGGCGTGAAACTCCGGTGAAGCGTTATGAAAATTATAGGAAGTCGATGTCGTTGCAGGCAAAGAGCGATAAAAACGATGATCCGTAAAAAGATCAAGTATGGAAGGAACGATGAAGAAGCGAGTGAGATCGAGAACGTGGAGAAAGAGAGACGTGCCGGGTAAAAACGATTCAGTTACTTTATGAGGACACATAGCGCTCATAGTTCCCGTATTCGCACAGGACATTGTATGGGGCAAGTAAATTGAGCCTCGTGAATCGTAGATAATTGATTACAGCTGTCGCGGTGTATTCTTTCGCAGTGTGTCCGTGCAAATCTTTGTGACATTTTCATTAACTCGCTATGAAAAACGCGAGTGGAACGAAGCATAAAAGAAGAACGGAAAGAAATAGTAAGAGAAAAAGGAGAGGAAGAGAGAGAGAAAGAGAGACAGATAGAGAGACAGAAAGACAGAGAGAGAGAGAGAGAGAGAGAGAAAGAGAGAGTACACGCGAAAGAGCGAACGAAAAAGAAAAAGTGGGAGTGGAACGAGTTGGAGTGAAAGAAATGAAAAGGTAAAAAGGGAAGTGGAAAAAGCGAGGACGTTCGCGCGGAATAATTAAATATCTTCTCCCCAAATACATATTTATACGCGAATCTTGGTTATTGGAATAAAGGAAGTGTCTCCGTTGCCTCTCCTCATTTCCTTTTCTTCCTTGGATTCTTTGCTCTCATCCAAGTAGGATCGTTGGTGCGAAACGCGAATGCAAATGGTAATGGTGATGTTAGTTCATTCGTATGCAGATATATTCGTGTGATGCGTTTTTGAAACTGGCGAAACTGATACGACGAATGGTATATCCTGATTATGATCGAATATCTTTGTGATTATCGAACGAACGTTTGTAGATTAGAAAATATTTCATCCTTTCTTTCTTTCACTCTTTTTATCTCTTTTAAATATACGAGTGTATATCTATACATCGAAGTATTTTCTCGCGAGAAAACTTATTCGATTTCCAGCATTTTCCGAGAAAACATTACTTACGAAATAACGGACCTAACGTGCGATGTCTCAAACGCTAATGCAGGGAAATGAGATGTCCCTGTTTTCGAATGATATATTGAGAAATATAAAACCGCATAAAATACGATTGATGTACCATAAGCTTTGTCAACGTTCAATGTATCATTTCATTTTTCAACGACGATATAAATCGGCGGAACGTCGAAATATACTTTTTATTCAACACCGCAAATCGAAGCTTTGTCGTTCGATCAATAAGATCATTTCATCTAATGGTTTCTGTCTAAAGAAATGACCAGGCCGATAGCTAAATGATAATCTAATAATTTACTCCTTGATTCGGCACACGTGGTATACGATCGATTATTTCACCATTAATTTCGGACTAATAACAACGGCAAAGCACGCCGCATTGATCCAAATAATTACTTCGTGCCTAACCGCATAATCTTCAAACCCACTAGTATTATCATGATCGTTACAAGCTTCGAAACACACGCGAAATAGATCGTTCCTTCTTTCTCTAACTCACCTTCCTTCATCCCTTTCCTTCTCTTTTCTGTCTCAAGGTATTTCGAGGCAACAATTTTTCGTGTATCGACACGAAGAACCACGAGGTTTTTCTCTTTTTGAACAGCAGCAGATCCGTTTTTCTCTAGGAGAAAAAAAATGTGAAAAGAAAGACGAGGAAGAAGAGAGAAAGAGCATCAAAGACGGGTATCTTTGGCGTGAAGGAAGCTATCAGGGATACTTCGAGGTGATTTTCACTAAGATGGTAGCGAAGCAAATTGCTGTTTCCCACTGCTTCTTCTACGAAAGAACGAAGAGAAAGAGTCGCGAGGAAAGTAATGTACCTTCCACATTCCTCCCTTCTGCCGTTTTATCTTCTCTCACGTTTCCATCTACCACTACGTTTTATTCGTATTTCTCATTGATGATAGAAATTGTGGAAATACATGTATTGACAAAGCTTCGTAAAAGGATTCATCAGTTTTCCAAATAACTTACGTACCGTCTAGAATCGAAGGCTCTTGGGTTGAATCGTAAAGCGATCGATGAAAAATGAAAAAAATTAAAGAGACAGGGAGAAAGAGAAAAACAGAGAGAGAGAGAGAGAGAGAAAGAGAAATAGCTCTTCATAAAAATTCATAGTGCTTTTAAATAAATCTCGTATTCGTACGTCATTTCGCGGATAAATTCGAGAGTCACGTAACGCGCGTGTTCTTTTCAAGTTTTCAAGTGCGTGGACCATGGAGATGGTAGAGCTGCGTATACTACCCGAGAACATAGCACGGTGCATTATAGAAACTACGGTTAGCATGGAGAAAGCCGGAAGAGGAGACGGCTCGTGGTCAAATTTCAACTGCGCGCACTTCGATGCTTCCGTCTCGATCAATTTACTTCTCGTTTGCGGCTGCATACCAATAGGGGGACGGTGCATCGTACTGCATCGCGCTCCATAGCGGAGCGTGCATCAATCATAGGTAAAATTGTGCAGCCGAACGCGGCGCAATTAAGTGTTCCATTTCTAACTCGCTCGTCGACACGATCATTTCTGACACAATCGTTCACCATTCGATCTACCTTTACTCTACGTGCTTTCCACGTTCATCCTTATAATCGCATCTACTTTGAAATGTAATCCACCGATGATATATATATATTTATATATATGTATGTGTGTGTGTGTGTGTGTGTATCGCCTTATAAATATCTCTCAGTACTTACATTTTAAAATTACGCGTGACGGATAACCTGTGACAATTGCTAGATTGGTTTATATACTAACTTTATCAACCCAAGAGAATTGTTGAAATAATTGAGGATGATTGTCGATCGAATTCTTTCTCTCTTTCTCTCTCTCTCTCTCTCTCTCTCTCTCTCTTATAATATTTTTATTTCTCATTAAAAAAGAATCGTATATTTATTCGAACATTTTTACATGTTCGCCTGTTCCCCAGAGCTAAACAGAACTGTATATCATTTCTGACATTTCGATTTCAGATATCGATTTATCTCGGAAGAGGAAAAACGTGCATCAAGAATCGTTAATGGCTTACCCAGTCGCGAGGAGAATTACGAGATCCAAAAAGCACAAACGTTCGCTCTCGTTTCCACGCGGAATCTGCGCTCGTTACGAGATCATCGGTGGAAACGATCGTCCTTATCGTATCGTTTCGCAGTAATGCACGTTCTAATCCCCTCTCTTTCCCCTTCACCCCTCTCTATTTGGCATCGAAGGTAGAAGCGACTGTTTTCAAGCGTACCGTAGACTTTAGTAGAAAAGAACGACGATCGTCGTTTTCCGTTATTCTGGCATTAGGCTGTAGAAAAATATTCGCAAACGAGCACGCAGCCGCGTCTCGATTGCTCTCTCTCTCTCTCTCTCTCTCTCTCTCTCTCTCTCTCTCTCTCTCTCTTTCCCTCTCCCTTTCTTTCTCCCTTTTCCTACACTTTATACTCTAATAACCCATTCCCTTTTCCGTCCTCTGCGTTTCACCGAGCTTCTCGACATCGTTCGTACTCTCCTCTTCCTTTTCCTCACCCTCCTTCAACCTCCCCTGCCGAGCGACATCCACCAAATTGCCATCCGGACGTTTTTATTCGGCTATTTGCTTCCAGCTCCAGCAGGACGACTAACGCTTTTCCTCCTTCTCTTCCTCTTCCTTCTCTTTCTCCTCTCTGCGCCACCTAATCGTCGAAAATCGTTTTGGGAAAGCGCTACGTTCCTCCTGGATTAAATTTCTACGAATAAAGGAAGAGAGAGAGAGAGAGAGAGAGAGAGAGAGAGAGAGAGAGAGAGAGAGAAGTTCAGGAGTTGACTGTTTTTGGACCACATGCTACGTTTACCTTCTCAATACGCGATTCTTCCCCTTTTCGCAATGACTCTTCCAACGACTATTCCCCCTTTTCAAGTTTGCTTCTTGAAAATGTCGAAAGATACGAGCCAATTTGTCCCCCCTTCTGCCCTTCCTGTCTTTACCGAAACAAAAGGTCGCCGAAGCAAATCTGAAGTATTCTTGCGAGATTAATTAGAATAGGAATTCCTTTGGTTACATGCCCATATTAAAGTTACGACATTGTTTCAAAGCATCAAGAAACATCGGTGGAATGTTTAATATGTATTATACTTGCCTATCTTCATACACGTTCCTAGCCGTATAAACGTTCGTTGATCCGCCTTGTAAAAAAAAACATCGATTCTCAGGGACGTATAAAGATTTCCTTTCGTGAAAAATAATATGCTTGCGATCAAAGCTAACGACGATAAGTTAAAAGACCTCGTCTCTTCTCGTTTCTAGAGAAGAGAAAATCGTTCGATCAAAAGTCGCTTCCGGTCTCGAATTATTTCCGATAGATACTACGGGTTATCAACTTTGCGAAAGGAAAAAAGGGAAAAGAAACGAGCTTCTTACGTTTATATTCTTTATTACGCTTTACGTTGACTTCGCGCGAATAGTCGAACCATTCGCGCTTCATTATCACCTCCCGGAAAAACCCTAATAGCAATTCGCATGACTTTGAACGCTCAGCACTGTTCCCTTTAGTCGCGATTATTAAAATGCCTTTCCAAAGAGCAAAAAAAGAAAAAAAAAAGACTCTACTTGTGATCCTTTCGTTGCCTACATCTCTCCTCCACCCTCTCACTATCAAGGTTTGCCTTTCAACGGCTAGCACTTTTCCTTTAGCGAAGGATTCTTCCTTTTCTCCTTCCTTCCGTTCGTCGTCATTTTCTTCGTGAGCCGACCATTTCTTCGTATATTTACTCTTTTTGCAAGCCTCCTCTCTTTCACTCCTTCTCTATCCTACTCTTCTTCCTTTTTCTTGGTCTCTTTTACACTGTTGAGGACACCTTCAATTTAAGTTCTCCGTCTCCGGGCACATAAAGCTTTTCGCAGGCGCGAAAGGGGCTCGACTGTCGGCGCTTCTACACGATCAAAGGCACTCTTTTCGACGTTGATTAACTCCAACCTGTCTCGAGCAACGAACGACCGTTAGGCTTCTGGAT
Organism: Vespula pensylvanica; assembly: GCF_014466175.1. NCBI lineage: Eukaryota > Metazoa > Arthropoda > Insecta > Hymenoptera > Vespidae > Vespula > Vespula pensylvanica. The sequence continues at coordinate 12,414,750 of NC_057685.1, forward strand.
GTCCTCTTTCCTTCTCTCTCTCTCTCTCTCTCTCTCTCTCTCTCTCTCTTTAACTTTCCTTGTAATGACCGACATAAACGTGCCTACTTCCATCGTGTCCATGGTTTTTCTCTTTTTATTTTTTACGTCGTCGAGGACGAAGAGAAAAATTTTCTTAGAAGTTCTCGTGAAAAGTGCAACATAGAAATCATAGTATAGATTCCTAATAGCAAAAGCCATGCGATTTCAGAGTATCGCGTAGTTAGAGTTTTAAGAGGTAATTTAAGAGGTAGCTTGTAAGGCATCCTCAGAGAGTCCGTACAAGGAAAATACGCTTTATTGCGATAAAATTGTATTACTAGTGTATTGTGGTTAAAGATAGTCGGCATCAAAAGCAACGACTTCATTTCATCGGCCCTTTCTACTTGTTTCTTCCTTTTGTGTAAACTCACGAAGGAATGTAAAGAGAACTTTATTAACATTACTTACAACTATATACAATTCGGCTAGTCGATAATCTATTCGGTCTGGTGCGTTCGCGTGATAAGTCTTTCCCAATCAGTCTCTTGTTTGTCGTAATTTTTAAACGAATTTTAAGCGTCTCAAAACTGTCTATTTTTATTGAACATTTTATATAGATCTCAGAACATTCCTATATAGATTCGCTCGCAATAATATATACAGACTTATACGATTTATGATATCAGACATATTTTCATCTTCATCTCCCTTTTTTTTACCTCTCTTATCTCTTATCTTAAAAATCTAAAAAGTTTTCACATTTCACGTTTCATCGCGTTTTAAAAATCCGAGGAAAGAATGGAAGAGGAAAAAGTCAACGTCGTGAAACTTCGAATCGAAGTCAAAGTAAGACTTCCAGCAGGCGTGTTACATCGAACAAGACCTTTTACGAGCGATCTCTAGGCAAGATAGAAGCGGACTATCCGCTAGGCTAGACGATGTCCGCTCTGTAAGTCCGGAATCTGATGGTAGTTTGAGAGATTGGATAAGGAATCCATAAGCTTTTCGACGTAATCCCGATGTGTTTGAAAGCGCACAGCCGGCTCTCCCAGAGGAGACTCTCTCGAGCAAAGTGATTTCTCTTCGATGGAGGATGAAAAAGGAGAGTGCTGAAGAGGATCAGAAAGGAAAAAAGAAGAGAAGCAAAACCGCATTCGAGTTCCCTTGAGTTCGCTCGAGTTTTCCATCTACGTATCGTGCTTCTTCGTTCTTCTCAGTGGAACAAGTTCCGATAAAAGAAGAAACTGATGGTTGATATTCGCGAATCGAAGATGAATTTCGCAACGTCGTTATTTACTGAACATACTGCCACTTTTCTTAGACCATATCGAACACACGAGCACGATTTTAATAAACCTAGCAATAATTTTGTATCGAGTAACGTCATGATTATTCGAAAATCGATCGATAACTCCTTGTTCGATTATCTGTACGAATGAGATACGAAATTCTTTATGATTTCATTGATTCAATGGAATCGATGAAGGTACTAATCTCGTAAAGATTTGTTTACCTTCGCATCGCCATTATTTACTGAACGTACTATCACTTTCCTTAGATCGCATCAACACACGAGCACGATTTTAATAAACCTAGCAATAATTTTGTATCGAGTAACGTCATTATTATTCGAAAATCGATCGATAACTGCTTGTTCGATCATCGGTACGAATGAGATACGAAATTATCCATGATTTCATTGATTCAATAGAATCGATGAAGGTGTTAATCTCGTAAAAATTTGTTTCTTCTAGTTTATCTTCGCATAGTCGTTATTTACCGAACATACTACCACTTTCCTTAGATCGCATCAACACACGAGCATGATTTTAGTAAACCTGGCGATAATTTTGTGTCGAGTAACGTCATTATTATTTGAAAATCTATTGATAGCTCCTTGTTCGATCATCGGTAGAAATATGATACGAAATTATTCATGATTTCATTGATTCAATGGAATCGATGAAGATGCTAACTTCGTAAAAATTTGTTCCGTCAAGTTTACCTTGGTCTGACAAAATGAGCCTGAGAAAGAATACAGTAAAAGAAAAAAATATATATATATATAATATATAGAGAAAGAGAGAAAAATGTCGAGCTTTACGATCTCATTCGGAAAATAAGAACAAAAATGATTTAACGTCGTCGTTCAGTTTCATTTTTTCATAGGAAGGAGACAGAGAGATAGAGAAAGAGAAAGAGAGAGAGAGAGAGAGAGAGAGAGAGAGAGAGAGAGAGAGAGAGAGAGAGAGAGACAGTTTGGTCAACTATTTTGTCTTAATTGCTTCGATTCGATCGTTCGATCGAAACTCTAAACTCCTCACTATGGAGAGCATTGTTAACGAAAGTTTAACCAAACTTTCTAATAAGCGGACATTCCAATATATCATTCGCGACTTAAAAACACGTTTTATCGCCGATTTAAGCCTTCGTGAAATGCAATATCGTATTCCATATTCTCGAAAGCTGTTAACAAACGATAGAAAAGTACAATTTTTTACTCGCAACAACGATTGTTCATTTCTTTCGCGGCTCGACTAGGATCTCTCCTGGCAACAAGTGCTCCGCGTCAAATCAATCCCGTAAAGTCATAAACGTAAACTGCGTGGGCCCTTTCGTGATGTATCGATCGATTACGTGCGAAAGTCTTTTATAGACGATTTAATGCTTTGATTATATACTATTTTCGATTACGAGCATCCTGCCTTCTTATCGATAGATCTAATCTATCTTTCGCTATTAAAATCTTGCAAAGAAAAAATTAGGTAATTGCAAATACCAAAAATTATTTCGATGAAGAAATATACTAAAATGTTTTCGCTATTTGAGTCGAATAATGAGAAGAAGTGAGAAAAAAAAGAAGAAAAAAATAAATGCTTGATATTTTTACTTCGGAAGGTTTCAATTTCTTAGTAAACGTTATCAGTAAGTTAATAATTAGTTTCTTTTTTGTACAAACGCTATTCTTTTTACGACGTACTAAATTCTAAACTTTTTCTCGAGTGTCAGTAACACTTTATTTTACAATATTACGCGAATAAAAAAAGAATCATAATGTTAATAATCCGCAAATTCTTGTTCCCGAATAAGAATCGATACATTTTTAAAGTGAACTCGTCTTTTTCTCGTTAATTGTTTCTTTATTAATCTCACGAAAAGTTCCATGTAAGAAATAAAAAAAAAATAAATAAATACAAAAAAATTGAACATGCCTTCGAAAAGGATGACTTTAATCGATCAGTTTTATTATCCGTAAAACGAGGTTGAATTTTGCTTTTCCATCGGGTTCCTCGTTACTGAAATCAAGAAAAGAGGGAAAGAATCGATTCTCGATTGGAACGAAGCAAAGTTCTGCGAAGCTTCCGCAAAGGTTTCGCAAGGGTTCCGACCATAGTGAGCGTACACGTATAACTGGTAATATGCAAATATTATCTCGTCGCATCGAAATTTATTCATAGGGAAGGCGGGAGCGGGCAAGAATATTCGCCCGCGGCTCTCACCGCCATCGAGAACTTGTACGGAACATCCCTTCGTGGCTCTCCTTTTCTCTTTCCCTATCTCTTTCTCTCTCTCTCTCTCTCTCTCTCTCTCTCTCTCTCTCTCTCTCTCTCTCTCTCTCTCTCTCTCTCTCTCTCTCTCTCACCTTATATTCGCACCAAAATTGTTATAATGAACTTATGCTCGTGCAAAAGTTTTACTTGGTCCAAGCGAGTTACGTCGGCTCTTCTTCGATTCATTCCTCTCTTTATCATGTTCTGATTATACATATATGGAGTAAGTCAGGGAGTAATAGCCCGTTCCTTTTTTTTTTTTAAACTTCAATACATTGTAAATTTAATCGATATTCAAAGCAGGAAAATATGTTTTCAAAAGTAAATATACTAGAAATTATAATATCAAGATAAAACTAAAAAATAATCTAATTTTTGTAAAAAAAAAAAAGAAGAATAAGAAATTATTTCCTATATACAATTTCATCTTTCCCGACTATTTTGGATGTCATAGATGAAAAAAAAAGATTTCGAACATAACCGAAAGGAAAATTATTTCTTTTGCTCTCATAAAATTTTTACATAAAGATCATATAAATTCAAAAATGTTGGATATCCTTCGTGATCCTTCTTATATCTAATACATTGAATTCGATATAAAACTATACTGCTCATCACATCTGATGCATTCAACATTATCTTCTTTCTAAAAACTTTCTTTGATATCTTGGACTACAAAATCTGAAAAATATTTATCCGAAGATGAAACTTGTATTTCAAAACCTTTTTATGTTTTGATTTATTAAAATGTTTATCACGTTTTGTTGCTTTCGCTGCTTGATATTCTTCCAATGTAGATTCTCTTCTATTCATTTTCTTTTTCCAATATTCTTTGAGAGATATCAAAATAGCAAAAACTTGTCTTTTACGTTTTCTAGTTAGTTGAACTAAAACTGATGACATATACGAAATTAAATTAATTTTATTAAACATTTTGTCTATCGTATCTCTCACGGGAGTATTTTTATTAATTGTTAGTAAATTATGAATTAAAGAACGAACAGAATATTTTTGAATTTTCGAATTTAATCTCTAAATTACAAACAACTTACCTAATTTTTTATTTGAAAACAAAGAAAGAATACTGTTCATGAGTTTATTAATAATTGTAACTAAAAATATCTGAAAATCAGATTATATCGAACGAGTTGCGTCACCCACAAATCCATCTCATCCGGAATTACCCTATATATATACATATATCGAGTATATTATTGTAATCGATAGATACAAATATCAAATTTATATATTATACATGTTAGTAAAATTTATCACCAGAAATAGGAAAAAGATAGAAAAGAGATTTCCTTTTTATTTTTATAAGAAAACTTTATTTTATATCTTCTATATTCATTAGATAGTTAATTTAAACTTCGTGTGAATAATTTGGGAAAGGATGCGCTATATATCACGTTTGAACCCAATTATTCTTTTCAGTCTATAGTTTATACGTATGTATCTAGATCACGTTCACAGTTTGCCGCGCAAAATCCGTTCGGTCTTCATCGTAAATCCGCGCGTAGTTCTCTCACCGCAAACCAGCCTCGATAAATCCAGCCAACCATTCCTCGCCACTTTCCACTTTGCTCTTCGGTCTTGCCCAACGAGAAATTGGCGAGTAATGAAGGGTGGAAAAAAAGAGAGAAACTGAAATGGAACAAGCGAATCGATAGAAAGGTGAATGCTCGAATGGAACGTACAAATCAAATGGATCGAGTCGAATGGCAGATAGCTTATCTAATCGATTCTCTGGCGATCCTAATTGCCACAGATCGCAATTAGATTTATCCTATGCAACATGTATACCTATCAAGATTATCAAATAGAACAATAGTTTAAATTTCGAATTGACAAGTGATAACAATTACGAATCGCTCTTCGAGAAACGTAAATATATTAGGAAATTCGTAAAAAAAAAAAAAAAAAAAAAAAAACAATAATGATTCGGAAAAACAAATAGAGTAAGTGAGCAGAAAATTCGCATGTGGGATAACGATTCTAAAAGAAAAATGACTAGCAAAGCAAAGATAAAACGTGAGAATGCATACTTACATATGAATTTGTTTTCGTTAGTTCGGATTTAGATGAGTGATGTGCTACTTTTTAGCTCAAGTTTTATGTCTCACAAATGTTTATTATCTAACATGTACTTCTCACTCACGCATGATTTTTTTCTTCAAAAATAAACACGATAGCTAAACTTTATTTTTCTTTCTTCTTTTTGAATCATCAATCTTCGTTCAAATTAATAGGATAATTTCGAATGAAATAACGGTCTTATATTTACTAGACCTAGATTAATAGTCCAATTTTTTGTTTTTTGTTTTTAATTAAGAAATTAAATAAGTTATTTGTAATGTGACGCCAGACAAAATGTTCGATAAAACTAATCTAATCTCTAGTACATCAGATATAATCTTACCTGGATCATGACATTCTAAATCATAGATCATCTCCCCCGAACAATCCAAATGTATGAAAATCAAATCCTTTTTCCTTTTTTTAAATCTAAGATTTAAAAAGGAAAAATTTTAACTTTATCTAGATATTATAATCCATCATGTATCTACATTTTACAAATGTATTTACCTGCTTTGATAATTTTTTTATATTGATATTTCAAATTTACAATATAATGATGCTTTAAAAAGAAATGAACCATCGCTCTTCGACTTATCCTATAAAAAATTTAAATCGCCGACGACGGTAGGCGGCACATCATAGAACAACGAAAAGTATGAAGTATACGAAATAGTCGGAAGGTGATATTTAAAGGTAGCAGCACGCGTCTTGATTACCGGAGCAATGCGTGCCCGAGGAAACAATGCATGACTCCGCTCGGCTCGCATACAACCGCCCTCAAGTCCTTTCTATGTACCGGAAACAATAGGCATTATATGCCGCGGCACACGCGCGGAAATGGTCTCCCGACTTGTTTGAACTAGTTATACCACGTCTCCAACGTGTTCCGAATGTGGTGAGCATCGCGTTTCTAAGAGGAGAGAGCGCAACAATTACGTTAATGTATTGTCGTCGGTTTCATCGCAGCCGTCGCAACCCTATTTACCCCTTTCCCTTCCTCATCCTCATGTCTTCGTGACATAACGATTTTAATGGGTCGACGCACTCTCTCTCGTTTTCTAATCGATGTTGCGAACGAAATTATTCAGCGAGTATCTTAACAAATTTATCGTTCAATAATGAAAAGTGTTTCAAAGTATTTATGCATGAGTATGCTTTATGTTTATGATATTGAATCCTTTGTAACAAATATTTTCGCTAATTTTATATCCAAAATGAGTTCGTTTAAAATTGATCGTTTGAAATAGAGCATTTTATATGCAGGTATATAGAACATATCTTTATATATTAAATATGGCGCATACTTTGAAAGATTGTATAATTTATGAATCTAAATGAATCTAAAAATGATCAATAAATAAATACACACTTTGTAATACTTTTGAAATTACTATCTATAATATTATCGACGTACACCGGTGTCCTGATCTATCGTCAAAGTGAACGCGTTAACTCATCGACGACGCAAATTTTCGACTGCCGACCTCGATCTCGAATAACTTACCCGTATCGTTGTCTCCCGGAACACCGAGGCTATCGCTGTTATCGTTGATGAAAGCTTCCGCCGTCGATGTAAAGGTTTGCGGCGATAACGTGAGGTCCGGTCCGCTTTCGCTATCGAACAGTTCCAAACTGCCATTTCCTGAAAAATGAAAGATCGAATTTAATGAGATGAAAAATTTTCGATGATATATAGCAAAACGTTTCAATCGATAGAACAACTATCGCGAAGCGGATAGTTTCCGTTGCCAGATCGAGATCGACCTCGAGCTTGGCAAACATCATGTTGACAAACGAACAAGATTCTTCGCGCGTCGCGAGCGAGCGCGTGCCATGTAAATAATTGGCATCACTTGTAGTAACGCGAACTTGAAGTAACGCGTTATTAACGTCTTGTGCTTCGAAGAATTTTTTAAGAGATTATGATCGCGAACGAAAGAAATATCGAGCATGTTTATTCTTATTGCAAATGATTCATAGAAGGTAGACTTTACTTCACATCGTGATCTTTTTTATCTTTCAGCATTAATTCCTCAAGAGATTCACATACATATGTACTTTCAGCTGGTGAATAAAATCTGTTCTCATTTGCACGTACATTTTACATATGTATATACATACATGCATACATGCATATATACATGTATGCATACATGCATGCATGCATACATTGTATGTACATATGCATGTACGATATAAAAAATATTTTACGGAACATATATATATATATATATATATATATATATATATATAAGCGTTAACATACGACTATCGACGTTTCTAGTCCGCACGTGATGGCTTACGTAGGTATACGTTAGTATTTATCTGTAGCGTGCGAAGGTATGCACTTCGGCCTGAATTAATACATTCGAGATTATGCGTTTGTATTTGCGTTAATGCTCACGCCGTAGCACCGCCCCGCTTGGGTTAGTTAAATATGTAAATATAAGCAGTTCAGATATATGCCGGGCATTATCTTTCGTTACAACATCGTCGAATCACAAGAGAGAAAGGGGGTTGAACGGGATGAGGAGGGACGACTAACGCATTCTCGAATTAACGTCGAACGAGAGACGTTATTCGTGCTTTCGTACGTACGTTCACATACACTAACCTTCTACACTGATGCTAGTTCTTTTTTATCAATATTTTGAGCACAGTTAAACGTACGGCGCACACAAAGTTAAACGAGTACGTAACTGTGAGAGAAACAGTTGCGCGTTGTTATAAATATGTATTTAAAACGTTGTGGATTTCTACCAATGATTTAACGCATTTCCATGACTGGTCTTCGAAATTTGCAATGATACACGTTCATTGTATCGATCACATTTACATCTTTAATGTTTTACGTGATAAAACATTTTAAAATCATCGTATGTACCGTTGTATGTTGATTGGACTCAGATGTGCTAAAGCACGATACCTTATACCAAAAAAAAAAAAAAAAAAAAAAAAAAAAAATTGGTAACATGGCGGTTAACACGAACGTAATACTGTAATTACGGTCGATGTTCTCTATTACAGAGCAAGATAAAGAAAGAAAGAAAGATAGAAAAAGAGAGAAAGAAGAAAGGTATTGCTAGAAGGATAAAGGAAAAGAGCTAGGAACGATTTGTCTTCGGTGAAACGCAATCTCGCTCGACCAGCGTAAACCTTGAGCTCACAAATTATGTCGATAACATTAAGCGGTAGGCTCGTAAGAAGTGGGACTCGATACCTTCTCGTTATTACGAGTATACGATCGTACAGATAGACATACATACACACACACACACACACACACGGATATCCATGTATGGTAGCCGAGAGTGTGTGCCACAGTAATGATGTTATTGGCAAACTTTTCAAATTTATTTTCGTTCAAAGAAGGATAAAGAGACGAGGGTGCTGAGAGAAGCGCGATTCTTCGAAGCTGCTCCGAAAGGTGAGTCGTAGGAGAAGAGAAAACGAAGAAGAAGAAGAAGAAGAAGAAGAAGAAGAAGAAGAAGAAGAAAAAGAAGAAGAAGAGGACGAGAGATTCGATCGTTATCGTGGAGAACGAGAAAAGGAGAGTGAAGGAGGAAAAGAAGAAGAGGAAGTAGAAGAAGGTGAGAGATTCGATCGTTATCGTGGAGAACGAGAAAAGAAGAGTGAACGAGGAAAAGAAGAAGAAGAAGAAGAAGGATAGTAAGAAAGAGAGAGAGAGAGAGAGAGAGAGAGGGAAAACTCACGAGCGAGTTTATTCAGTGCGCGAACGAAGCCAACGAAGGGCAGATATTAATTTTCCCGATGTATATGGATGAGTTCCGACTAGGCCACGTTGCAGAGATGCAAAGAGACGAACCAGAGACGAGGTAAAGAGATGGTAGATAGTTAGGGTGGGGGGGGGGGGAGATTGCTCGTACAGAAGAAAGGAGGAGAGGTTACCACCCGTAGCGTTCGGTGCTACGAGGGATGCTCCGGTGGTGCTCCTACAGAATGGCGAAGGGTGGCTAAATTGCTATCGATCTTCCAACCTCGCAAATATCGTTTACTCTAGTCTCATCTCATCCAAAACTGGATGCCGCCAACACCGCGATACGCGTTATTCCGACGAAACCGTATACCATGCTCCCTATCGAGGATCTTCCATTTAATAATCGTTTTTTTTTCTTTCTCCCTTTGATAAATTAACGTTGCGCGAATATTCGTAGCTTGATTCGACGAATGGCATATCCATGGGAATGCCAATGAACGCCGTTTGTTTCGAGTGTCCGGCTGAAGAGGTAAAGAGAGATGGGCTAAATTGGATTACGTTCTTTTGGGACGCAGCGCAATCAAGCAAAATATTCTCGGTTCTCGCCGGCAAAAAGATTATAGGCTTTGTTATAATTCGAACAAGAAATAGAAAGAGAGAGAGAGAGAAAGAGAGAGAGAGAGAGAGAAGAAAAAAGGGACGTATAGGAGAGAACAGGTGAAACACGGCAAATTTTTTCAAAGATAGGGAATATGCAAATTCAATTAAAGAGGGAGAGAGAACAGTCCACGTAGTAGATCTCCCTTTACTATCTTTCGTATCAGAACAGCCGGCGTAGTGGTATTACGAAACTTAAGCTATAGCGCACAAATGTCGCGTTCCAAGTCCGAGCCGCGGCTGGTATTCTCCCTTTGTGTAGCATAAGCTCCAGTCATTATCTCGATCGTACACTGTACTGTCTTGAGAAGTTCAACTCTTGCCGCGACGATGCTACGAAGCTCCTTTGCCTAGTCCTCCTTCTATTCTCGTCCTTGTCTCCAGCAAAGCCAACTTCAAGAAAGCGTCCTTTCTCGACTATCTCGTCGATTTCGAGTCGGCTTTGTGAAAATATCCTCGAGAAACGTCGTCGTCGACCTCGCTACTGTCGTCCTTCGCGTCGTAGACGCTCCGTTCTCTCTCTTCTATGGTTAATTAAAAGCTTTCGCGACAGCACTGATGGTGGTAATGACGGTGATGGTAGTAGTAGTGCCATGGTGGCAAACGAACGAGCTCCTATTACGTTGCAATCAAACATGCCAAAGATCCCGAGTACAAAAGCGTATTATTAAAATTAAGGTGAAAGATCCTATTACCTGGCCTAACTCTTTGAATTAATGAAAGTCATTAGTCCCTGTCGTTTCTTGTACTTGTTATTAACGTCATATGTTCTATCCTTTTGACAAAGAATTTTCTCTCCCTATCGACACTGTCTTTTTTATCTCTTTCACTCAAACCATTTCGCCTTCTTCCACAAACCAATAAAACGAGCAATCGTTGTTGGAAGAAGTCTTGTTAAAAAAAAAAAAAAAAAAAGAGGAAAAAATCAAACCTCTTCCTTTGAACTCTCGTTCGAATCCATTACACATCGATCGACATAATTCGATCGACGTGGACGAGACAGGGACGAGTAGTAATCAACGTTGGCGCGCCCGATAATCATGCTATTATAATTACTGTGTCGCAATTAAGGCGGTTATTTAGGATAGTCAACAATCGTTCCCGTGATTGTCGATTAACATTTTCACATCGACGCGACGATATAATTTCAAGCGAAACGACGCGCAAATCGCTCGTCCATGCCACGTTTCACGCACCGAGCTTGGAAACCTCGTCGTTTACGAAGGGTGCTCGTTAGTATCTACGCTCGTAGCTCGGACTAATGAAAACTATCTTGTAATATCGTACTAGATGAGAGAATGATTTTCATTTTGAAATTTCTCCAACTTTTCAACTTTTCAAAACGTTGTCCTCGCTCTCTCTATCTCTCTCTTTCTCTCTTTCTCTAGTACGCTCGCACGTACGAATGCTGTAACGAATTCGATGCAATAAGAGTCACGTTTTACGTGTACGCCGATGTTATTTCGGTAGCGAAGTCAATTTGCAATCAACGAACAAGGTGGACCACTCTACCCTTCGTTCTCCGCCTGCGAACAAAACGATTGCTACTAGTTCGTATTTACCATAATACAATAAGAGAAGGCAAGCGGTATCGTACATTTAAATGAGTCCTGCCGAGTCGATTCTCTCGTCAGACCACTATTTCTTCCTTGCTATTGCGGTTTATTCGAATGTTGGATTCCTTTCTTTGATCGACTTTTAAATCGATTGTCGAATGAACAAAAGTGTATATAATATAAAGAAAAGACGTTCTAAAGGTTTTTAGGAAAATCCAACTGAAAGATGGTATAGTTTACGTATCTCGATGTGAATCTGTACATACATTAAGACACGGTAAGTTGTTTGCAAAGGGGATTCCTTTTGAGAATGTGAAGAACTTTCATTAAAAATTCTCTCTGTACTGCAGCAGCTCGAGGTGCTGATCCACGTTGAAAAGATCACTAAGGGATATCTTCGGTTGAATCTGCATTAAGAACCACTAGAGACGAGTCAAGATGTCTAATAATGTTTTATCTTTCTTTCTTTTATTCGTTCCATGTAAGCATAAACCTGTACCATTTTTTTACCCTCCGTACAAAACTTTATTCATTTAAATAAATCATGAATGGTATTAAGTAGGAAATACCGAACTTTTATTGAGTTGAATATGCTGTTATAACTTCAGTTAATATTACGTAAGATAAATAGAATTTAAAAGATTTTGAAAAATATTTTACTCTCTTTACAAGTCAAGACAATGCTTGAAATAATGTGTACGATGATGAAAAGAGGTATGGATAGAAGGTAGTAGATGAGTCCACGCCATGACGATAGTACAGGCAGACGATAAGGGATGTGAGCTCTTAGAGCACCTCAGTGGCCAATTTGTTTAGAGCCATACTACCAACCTTTTCTTCAACAACAAACAAAGCGACAATGGAAAAATTCAATAGTACGAAAGAGCCAGTGTCGATGTATTTTCGAGAACAAAGACTTTATCTTTTAAAGGAGAGGAAAAATGTCTTAAAAAATATCATCGTTTTCTCTTACATCAGCGTATCGAAGAAAATATTATAAGATCGTATAAAAAAAATTGGTTCATCAGGTAGTCTAGTCTGGAACTCGAACCTAAATCTTTTACTTTTTGGACAGCTGTTCGATTCATCGAGCTATTTAACTGACTTCGGTCAATCTTCTCGACGAATTTTGAAACAAAATTTGATCCTGAATTAAAAATCTCTCATTAAAATCTTTTAGATTTCGAAGGTACTGAAAGCTTATGGCTGTTAATCATCTCTGATTTTTTAATGATATACCTTAACAATATGTCCAAGCGTAATTCTGACTCATTTTTGATAAACAAATCTTCATTTTAAAGATGAAAGCTTAAACGAGATAATGACTTTTTGAAATTCTCTAAAAAGCTTTATTTTCTTCCGCAAATCGCTTAATACGTAGTCTATAACGATCTTTCATAACTTTATAAACGTACATATTACACATAGTGAATTTTTCATATGCGGTTTAATCTCCTTGCATCGCCATCCACCAATCATTCATTAATTTTAATTTTTAAAAGGAATTCCTAAAGGAATAACTTTGATTTTTTTTCTTCCTCAGCCGAATTTCAATGCATCTATGACTATTCTTTTACACATTATGATATTCGATTAATTAATTAAATTCCAAAAGTCTAACAACCATCTCCCACTGCGCGAATTTAAATCCATTTTATTCTCCAACATTTCTAAATTATTGCAAATCTGTACGGAATATGAATTTAATTTTAATTAAATAAATTTAAAAATTTATACTATCATATTATGGCCAGAGCTTTCAGCTTGTAAGAGTAATATCGTGTCTCCTCGGGCGTTATTTTATAACTCTAATAACTTATGGCATACTATTTGCCACCTGCGTCTAGGACTGACGCAGACGCGTCTGTATGGACTTCAGTTTCCGCATTATAGTCGTAGATCGTAAAAACTGGCTTCGATGTTAGTATCCTTTTGATTCGGTTAAATATCTCGATTTTGACGGGCTCCAATAAAATTTCACATCTTTGCAAAACAAATTGCTCGACGGTTTTGCTATCATCGCAAAATTCTTTACGAATCTCTGGAAATAACTTACCAGATCTAAAAATCTTCTAACATTGCGGTTATTTATTAGTTCTGAAAATTCGATTAAGTTCAACAATTTTCGCTCACTTGATTATATATTATACTTCCAGGTGATCCTTCAAAACCAAGATACTCTATTCGTGACTTCAACAAATGACATTTGCTCAAATTAATAATAAGTCTCGTTTCTCTAAACATTTTGATTAAATAGTCCAACCCTTCCATCATTGTCATGCTCGGAATAATGACATCATCTAATCATGTCATATCGTATTGATCCCAATAGCTTATTAATAAATCACTGAAATATTGCCGGAACATTACACAGTCGAAGGCAGCCGTTTAAATTGATAATGTCCGTCAATTAGCCCGTTAAGCTGTTTTCTCCCTTGAGTCTTCCGAAATTTCAATTTGATAATATCCACTAAAAAGATTTAGACTTGTGTAATAATTTTGTCCTTCTAAATTAAATTGATCGTTAACAAATCACATTATCTTTTATTGTCTTTGTTAAGACTGCGATAATCCACACAGATGTGTATCTTTTCGCTTCTTTTTTCACTAATAACAATGAACTAACAAATGGCGATGTCCTGTCTTTTATCACATCGACCAATTGTAATTCATCGATCATATTTTGTCAATTCTTGCCTCTCGTAATAAGATAAAACCAATGAATTACTAACTTTTACTATTAACTATTTTCCTTAATCGCGATTATTGTTCAATATAGGAAAAATCTTTTTGGCTTCTTCTCCGTTAAGCTTCGAGTCTATTTTTTTTAGACATACAGATCCGTCGTTCATTTCATGTTGTATCACATATTCTACGCACGCCTTCTCACCTGCAATGATGTTCCTTGATTTAATCATTATGGTCGGACCCGACATTTCACTCAATATTTGAGAACAAATATGATTATTCATTCTTCCTTGTCTATTATGACGATGCATCTGATAATCGGATTTTGTTTTCAAAGACCTCCTTCTATGACTATTACCTGATTTGGAACGTTCCCAATTACTGCAACGTGTCCTAGAAAATTATATGACATAATATACCGTTTATTAGAATAGAGTGTGATTTTATTCACGTTTTATACGACGATTAATCGCAAGTCGTCTTTCTTCTCTAAAACTCATTGTTCTCCTACTTTACTGAGCATGATCACCTCTGGATTTTTTGTTTATAAATAACCAATTAACAATGATACACTCGCTTTTGCAACGATATACACCTTCATTCTCACTTCTATATCGTCAGTGCTTATGTCAGTCGTCATTACTCCCAACGTCTGCAAACAGGTATCACTATATTCCACGAAGCAACCAAATCACTTAGCTTCTAGCTAAGTTCTTTCAAACCAAATGACTCTTATCTCGTCGTGAAGTAATACTACGACACTGCCTCTTAAATCAACATAATATTTTATTGGCTACCCGTTAATCGTAACATCTTTAAAATATTTTTCATGTGTATATCTCTACCGATACGCATTACTAGTCGATCTTGCGTGCAAGACTGCTCTGTTACGCTTCCTGTTAATTACTGCACGATTTTGCAGTACATCCGTACAAAATATGTCTGTTAGAAGCGCATTTAAAGCAGGTCGGTATGTGTTTGGGTCTGAGACAAATATCTACTGCATGATTGTATGTTTAAAAGTGACTGACGATTCGCAGCAGCGTTAGTGTGCTGGCTATTTGCCGATGTTATCCTCGAATAACTCCCCGCATTCCATAAGTCTCCTAAGAGCTCGTTGGGTTTCTTATATCGGCCTAACGGCCCTAGATAATCTTTGGAAGGGAGATTATCAAGGTCGCTAACGATCCACTCGAAGTTTCCCTCATGGTCTCTCATCTTAGCTTTATTGCATCTAGATAGCTTTTCATAAAAATATTCGATAATAATAATGATCTGGCTTTCTTCTATAATCTTGCGCCTGTAACCTAACACTCATCACACTTTCGTTTCCTGGAGAATTGCCTCGCACTAAACGTAACTTCTTTCATTAGTATCACGTACGCTCCATGTGAAGTTGTAATCCAAACTGTCCATCCATATTTTTGGTAATCCAGTTAATTCCATTAGCGCGTAATGATAGACTGCTAGATCGTACAAATCTCCATCGATACAAATCTCCATACTTTTTTATCTTCTCGATCCATTCGTTTATAATAAATTCACTCGTCACTAGATCAAATCCCGGTGACACTATGCCAGTTTGCGAATGTGTCGTTCCTCTCTATCTTGGTTTCATCAACCATAATTATTGAAAAAATAAATACACGCATTCCATTTGCAATATCTTCTTGAGAATCTCCTATGGCACAGTTTTCGCTTTCCTTGCCTGTTCACATTTCGCAAAAAACTCAGCACTCGCGTATAATTCCGCTTTACGACTCGACATATTAATAGCATCGATCTCCCTGTCGACTCGAACAACAAAACTCAGAATTTTACCGAGTTTCTTTAAACCACACAGACGAATCCCATTTCTGATAAAAACTGTGGAAAGGCAAGGTGGATTTAACGATCAAATTATGTACTAACCAATAATTTTATTAAACAAAACTTAATGATATTTTTTTAATATGTCTCATTGTTTGTTTCTAACAATCGTTTCTTCTCGAATTTCTTTCGTTCAGCCAACATCCACTTTCTCATTCTCTTGTATCCTCTTGAATTCTCTTGCATCCTTTTGTTGTAACTTTCATACGAATTTCTTCAGATCAAGATGTTACTTTCCTGATTCTTTCTTTCAAATTCACATATACTGGGACTAATCAAACTCTCACACTTACCGTTTCAAATACTATTCTGCAGTTGAATAGTAATAATAACGTATAGTCTTAAATAAAACCATAAAAAATAGCGCTGAGAGTTGTACTCCATAGATAGTATGGAAACGAACTCACATGTTTCGATCGTTATCAAAATAATACATGATACATAAGTATATCAACATTTTTAATAAAATAATCGATACAGTCTTGTCTTTTATCGCATATTTATATACATTAACAAAGTAAATTATTATATCTATTAATTATATTTATTATTCTCTATATTCTATACGCTTTTGTCGTAAAACAAATGTTTGACGCTGCGTCTTATCTAATACGGATTACTAGGAAAAACATGCTACCATCAAAGAAGGATATAAATATGAGAGACTGAAAAGTGTTGGTTTACCTTACCAACACTAATACTCTAACCTACACTAAGCCGATTGTTAGATTACGCGAAGAGAGGTATATAACCTACGCAAGCTTATACACTGATACGATAAGCGTATGGCGGGGACACTGTTCTCCTGTAGTTCATATTTTGTCCATACCTGTCGCTGAAGTCACACATGCTTCGAGCGAAAGGTGGTGTGAACAGCCTTAAGGCGTCTTTCTGCCAACTCCTCTTGGCCACCGTTAGCGTCGCTGTCGTCGTCTCTGATTTCGAGTAGTGTCTTAGGCGCTTAAAAGGTTTCTCTACTAGTTCCCCAAGCCGCCATTCGAGTCGCTTTTATCGTTGGTTTATCACAATAGGTCCTCTTAATTAATTAATTTTTTCTTTGTGTTGATGCACAACTTCCAAGTGTGTAAACGAACTCTAGTCTACATCCAACTTCTAATACCAAATTGTAGAATTCGTGAAAAAAGTTGGACTGTTGGGTAGTCTTCTGAATTGGAACTCGAAGCCGGTTCTTCCGCTTTCCGGACGGCTGCTCTAACCATTAGTCTATTCAGACCTTCTGTTCAACATTCTCCAGGAATATTTACTTATTAGAAATGAAAGTACTCGTTTTCACAATATACGTTTCTGTGATAATAATAATACTAAAAAACAGAGAATCCCCTTAGTCTTTATTTTCATTTTCTATTCTTTACATCGTATATTTATAACTCTTGGGCTTTCATCGCGGAGGAGAAGTTGAAATTACATAATACTTTCTTCCTCCGCGAAAAATTGTGTCATTATGATTGCGCGAGCAAAAAAGTACAGTTTACAGATGAACGTAATTTTATTCAGTTTTTTTCAGAGAAAAATTCGCCCTTAACTATAGATAAGGCTACATGGAACAATGTTCAGCGAGGGGTTTAAACTGCCTATGAAGCGAACATTAATTAAATCGAACAGTTGCTGGATATGGCGGTAGAAAGGGAGAAAGCGAGCGAGGCATCCCTTTGACCGAAGTCTGTTTCTATTGTAAATTAAAGTACTATCTGCGCGTGAGCACTCGAAAATAATTTCACGAATGAGTTTCATACCAACCCTCATGACTGTAATTTTAATATTTATACGTTTTGCGTTCATCGAGATTAATTCATTAATCTTTCATCGTATAGATCGTCTAACAATTATTGCACTTGCCCTTATCTCTGCTTTTGTGAAAGTCCTTTAAGACTTCAAAAAAATCTTTTTATCTCCGATCGATTCAAATTTAATTAGTATTTAGTATACAACACAAATGAGATACGTGTAATAGTTCGAACATCGTTACAATCACAATACTCAATATTCCCTCGTCATTTTAGCGATTCGCTATCGTATTGTTCCGATCGCTACGCTTGAAGCAATATTCAAGCTTGCTGCTATTAACGCTAATCCATTTTGGTAATACCATGACAAATTATAGCTCGCTAATCCGACCGATTCCTCGCACACAACGAAAGGGAAGCGACTGTGCGCGGACGTTCTCCGAAATACATCGAATTGTCCTGGCGAAGATATCAAAGGGCTTTTCGCGCATTGCTTTTGTGCGTCCATCGATGCGTCCCGCTGGTATTCTACCCACGGCAGAAACGCGTAATGAATAGTTAATTAATGCAATTGTTTCTTACATTCTCGAAACGATGTCATCGATTAACTACGATCATTATCAGTAATATTACAAAGCCGTACTATGGATGGAACAACAACAAAGCGATATTATACGTATTTTATCTCTCCTGCAATAATGTTAACGAGAAATAAAATGTGAATGCAATTAAATCTCTTTTCTATATCGATTGTTTTGTTTTTTTACAATCGACGTTCGTGATCCTTAATGCAAAGTAAATATTTAACGACAGAGATAAAAGTTGCTTCAAAACGAAGGATGCTTCATTTTTGATTAAAACATAGGAATCGTCGAGTGTTAAGAGAGAATTTGTAAGTTCTCATGAATGTCGCAGAACGTTGGAAAACTCTAGACAGTATAGTGAGAGATAGAGAGAGAAGGAAAGAGAGCGAGAGAGAGAGAGAGAGAGAGAGAGAGAGAGAGAGAGAGAGAGAGAGAGAGTGAGAGAACACATTCCCTCTGGGAAAGTTACGTTCTCTTTTTTTTGTCAGAGTTTGGAGGCCAAAGTCTGGAACAGCAACGCCAACCACTCGTGTTCCTCGTGTTCCTTTCTTTTTGTTCGTCGGAGGTTCGGCCTCTGTCGGCCGCAACCTCGACCAGCACATTTAATCAACTCTCGTTACGGTCTAATGGCTTAATACCGCGAGTAGCTTTGTCCACAGGCCGCGACTTTCCTCCGAGCCGAGTTAATTCGAATTTAAACCACCGTACTTGCTTGACGACATCCTCGCTTGATGATTACACGCTCGAGCTTTATAGCATCAATTCAAGGTTCCATAGCAACTTTATACCACATTGTTGAAAAATACTCGCTTTGATTTCTATAGATGTATTTATGGCAATACGATGTCATATCGATTTGTTGATTCTTCAAAATATAGATGTAATACATAGTAGGTATATATATATATATATATGTATAATATATTATAAATAAATTCGTATCTCTTATCTATTGCTACTCATCCACCGGATGAATTTTGTGATGAAAATTCCGCTTAACACTCTTCTTCAATTCCAGCATGTCAAAGACGTTTAAGTAAAGCGAGTTATAAACTTGCCATTATTAGGAAAGTTACGCCTACACGCTATACGTTGACCTAGATCGTCGACGATATAGCTGAAGTATCGCCGGTAAATAACGTCACGAGTAAGTACCTTACTCGTTTCACTTCTCTCTCTCTCTCTCTCTCTCTCTCTCTCTCTCTCTCTCTCTCTCTCTCTCTCTCTCTCTCTCTCTCTCTCTCTCTCTCTCTCAAGGAAACAAACGCATTCTTAACTTCTCTTGGTGATTTAAACAAATCACAAATTATCCACAATTAATGATTGATCAATATGACGATCTCCGTTTCAGTGTTACCAACCAATATTACCAGAAATGCGAATGTTTATTCTTACTGTTGAGAAATAGTATGATTAATCGATTCAATGATCAATGACAAATCGTTGTCGTCCCACGAACACAAATTCAATTTTCTCAGTGAGCATACAACCCTTCTTCTATTGCCTGCAACAATCGTTAGATCCTCCTTTGATTTGTGACAGTCCTTCTGCAAGCTTCGATCAGGATTTGGTATCTAGATTGCAGAACGGATAGGATTCTATCGTTTTCCTCCTGATGCAGCGCCTATCAATATTGACTTGGACGATTAATATCCAGTTCGGAGAAACCCGTCAGACGTAACATCGTTTCCTCGAATCGGTAATAAGATATCGTTTCTTGATTCATAGATCATACAGAGTATTTCAAATAACGACGTCGAAGCAATTTGTTATCGGTTCCTGGTCTTCGTAAAAAATAAATAGTTTCGCTTCGAAAGAAATTTTTAACGGTCGTACCAGCGATATAATTCTTTTCCAAAAGTGCTCTATATCTGAGGGATTCAAACGTAGAAGTAGAGGTAATCAAGACCGATTAGGAAAGTTAGAGCGTTATCGGTGTAGGAAGCGGAAACGATTCCCGAAGCTCTCGTACCTACGTGTGCATTCGGTATACTTCGTGATGGAGAGAGAGAGAGAGAGAAGAGGGAAGAGGGAAGAGAGAGAGAGAGAGAGAGAGTGAGAGACAGGAAGAGAAAGGACAAAGAGACCAACGAATATCCGTATCCTCGGTTGTATGGCAATATCGCGGTAAGCCCGAAGTAAATATGTACCGAACACACCTCTCCTGTTTTAGCCGGTAGCCCACTGGCAGGAAAGCGGAGACAGTAGCCCCCTATGGTAGCTGTTATATTATAGCCTCTATGACCGGCAACGCGACTCGATATCATGCTAGTAAATGTAGTCTGGACGAATCGGGACTATCTATATATACTATACCATCTAAAACATATATACATATAATATGTATGTGTGTGTAAGTATAAGCGCGCGCGCGTACATATATGTATATGTATCTATATACCTGTACTATCGGTTGTGCGACCATAGCGCAGGTTATAACCAGTCCCGTACAGGTCCCACGGGAACTCACCAACGGTAAATATGGATGTGAGAGCCCCAATGTCGTTATACGAAACGCTAAGGTCTCGTTAGAAGCGTTTGCACACGCGTACGCGCTCATCCTCCGGAAGAAATCGCTTCGGACGTCCTTTCGATGGACGAGAATTTCATTTTTATTACGTTTATCAATACTCTTGAATCAAAATGGCAGTATAAGCAGATGGAGATACATATGTATGCGTAAATGAAGAGATGGAGCAAAGAGAGAACTTTTGAAAAATTTCCAAAGGAGTATCACGTTTTAGGACGAGCAAACGAGCGAGATAGAACGAAAATAAATCGATTGTTAAACGACAAAGAAACTTGACGTAGAGTTAACGAGATTACCGAGAACGACGTTCTTTAGTGACGCGCGAGATCATTAAAATAGGGTTTCCGGGTCGCCATTACGTTACTGTTCTACGTTCTACAACAACGCCGAAGACGACATTACGAGCGCGACGTGTTTCATCGCGCGTATTGTTACTACGTTCTTTTGAATGAATTACCGTGTATGAATGATGCAAAGGGGAAAACCAAACTTGGGAGGAAAACGAACGGAAGCTTAAGAACAGAATCCTTTTCATAGGGAATGCTGCTCGTTATTCTTGGATTAATTTTAGAGAATTAATAATAGAGAATTCGCCTACGATCGCTACGATGAAAAATATACCAAGGAATTCCATAATATATATTTACCTAAATAGATAGATGGATAAATAGATAAATAGATAGACAAATAGATAGATAGATAGATAGATAGATAGATAGATAGATAGATATTTCTCGATAGACACATTGGCAGTAAAAGAAGATTTGCCCTAAAAGAAGGTTCTATCGTTTCTCTTAAATTTCTACCAAGGTGGAAAAGTGTTTCGCGTAGGAAAATAAAATTCAAAGGTCTGAGAAACGAGGAAGAAGAAGAAGGAAAAAGAGAAGGAGAGAAGGAGGAAAAGAGCGATCGCGATCGAAAATCGTTTTCGGTACCTTATTACTTCTTCGGCGGATTGGATATTCGAGAGTACGACGAAGTACGGTACAAGGAACGATTTACAATTACAAAGTCGATGCAAAATGCATCGGTGCGGTCGTAGAGACACGTTTAAGGCGTTGGTGGGAAACGAACGGGTGCACGTTCCTCGGCCTTTGATCTTTTTCAGTTGACCCCGACGAACTAGCGTCAGGATCGACGGTAAAAGGACGCCGTCGCGTCGGATACACGGGTCACTTGTTCGCTGCCTTTATCTCTCTTCAGGGAACGCACCCGAACGTGGACTAGACGCGCGAACTCCCGTTAAATTGCGCCCTTTGTCGGATCCCTTTATTACTTTCGATCTACCACAAGAGGAACGTGGGTTACGCTTCCGGTACGATTTCTTCCAAGTAATTCGTTCGAGACCACGTGAACGATATTAAGAAATCTCTTCTCGTTATACAGGATGTTTCTTTGATATCGAAAATAAATGATATTCTTTTCGAATTTCAAATCTTATGAAATATGATTAATTCGAATCATACGAACTGATCGAATTGAACTACTCGAACAACTTTATTATTGTATAGGAATACGAAATTTCCAAATATATATGATTCATTTTAAACGTTTAGCATTATTTCGGTAAGATGATACCTATGTGAGAAACAAGGAATCAACTTTCTAATCTTCCGTAATAGGGATAGAAATAAAATAAGAAGAGATACTTACGTAAGGAAGATCGTAAATTTGTATTTTCCTCTCGAGCAGAACGAAGGCAAGAAAGTTGAAGGTGAAGGAGGGAAATTAGTGGCTCGACCGCGCGTAAAACGTAAACGGCTTTAACGAAGAACGAGAGCGAGTTCGTGCGCGCACATAGTCGTCGGGGTTTAAGCTTCGCGTTTTGCGTCTCTCTCCCTCTCTCTCTCTCTCCTTCTCTGTCTTTCTCTCTCTTTCTCTCTCTCTCTCTCTCTCTCTCCCTCTCTCTTTCTTGTTCCCCTTGAAAGCACAGAGATTCATCCACAGCTTCTCCGCGAGATTCTCGGCTAGCGATGCACATTCTGAGCATCGAACTTCACCGCCTCCTCTTTTACGAAAAGTAGAAACCGACGATGAAAACGACGCCTGTGATTATAGTGGTGGTAGTGGTAGTGATAGTGGTGATGGTACTGGTTGGTGGTGATGATGATGATAGTGGTGGTAGTGATAACGTCGATGCTGGGACTATGTGTTCGACTTGCGCACAGGTAGCCGTTTCTACGTGTCCTACAACCTATTCTTAAGTACGTGACACCAGGATAATGGCCCTAATGTCCCGGGAACTATCGTTGAACCGTGCTTGTTAGAGAACGGCCTTTACAAAATGAGACGCAATCGAGCTAGGATTATAATCGCTATGGCTCTCTTTCTCTCTCTTTCTCTTTCTCTCTCTCTCTCTCTCTCTTTCTCTTTCTCTCTCACTTTTAGAAAATTGTGAAATTTCGTTGGAAAATTATGAAAATCTATAAAATTAAAAATCCTCAAAACCCCATTGAAGATCGATAAATGTTTGTACCCTTTAGTATTGTCCTAATACAATGGACAAGGAAAGATAAGTTTAATTTTCCTGCGATAGCAAATCGAATTCGGTCGAATTCTCTGTTCGACGCATCCTCTAACGAAGTTTCTTAAAGTACGGTCACTAAGTAAGTAGTAACGAGGGGTGTAACAAGTTCAGCTCGATTATTGCACCGTCATTCTTTACGGATTTACGAGTCGAAGTTCGAATTATTTTACGGCGAGGAACAAGGAAAACGAAAGACGAGGTTAGTTAGATCCGATCCGAAGGGTCGGTAAAAAGAAGAACGGTCTTTTGTAAAAGGCGCAGCTAAAGAGGGAGAACGTAACTAAAGAGAATGAGATAGAGAAAGAGAGAGAAAGAGAGAGAGAGAGAGAGAGATAAAGAACGAAGCTACGAAAAGGGCAAACGATTGTCCCGCGTAGGAAAACGGCCAAAACTTTCACCCCCTCCCTATGGTTGGACTCGCGGCAGTTTAAGTTTCCAGTTTCGAAGTTATAACGAGAATTGCTCTCTCCGCAAAGTTTTCTACATAAGTTTCGAATGTACATACCCCACTTCGTCTCTCTGTCTCTCTTCAATTCCTTTTCCCTTTCTACTTATTTCTTTCTCACTCTCACCTGGTTCGCTCCGAGAAAAAAGTAAAAGAAAAAGAATATAAAATCCGATAGAGGAGAACACGCGGACACTTTCTTTGTCCCGCTTCTATATTTATGCTCCGGTGCTAGCACAAAATTGTTCGCGTACTCGCACCGTTCAAGCCACGATCCATGTGTATATCCAGACCGCAGGCATTTTTTTTAAAACGCAGAATATACGCTGGTATGTTCCCTCGTTCCTCGAACTCAACGTTGTTTCGGTCTCATCGTATTCCATCCTACGGAGCGCAGGTATTCGCACGTTGAAAATAAAACACTGGCATATTTCAAACTTATTGCCTTTCGCGGCAGATATTTCGCGCGGCACCTTTATTGCGCCTAGTTCCATTTTTTTCCGGTTTATGATATTACCATGCCTTCGTTACACGTATTCCGATGTCTCCCAGTATCGAAGATTTTCGAAAAATCTATGTTTCTATGTTAACTCACAAGATTCTAGCAATTCCGAGAACGAACATTTCTTGCTTCGCGAAAAATCGAGACTCTGAAAAGGGATCCAATTCTGACTCGTACGCGTACGAGCTTACACTCGATACGAACGTTTGATATCGAACAAGGAATCATCTCGATCAATGATTCTTAATCATCGGGTTTCACTGAAACCCTTTCGGAGGAAACGCGATTCCCAGACAGAGCTTCCTCTCGTGGCGAAAGTCCAAAGACTTCGTAACAAGCTGCAACTTCGGTAAATCTCTTTTGGCATGAAATTCTCTGAAAGCGGTCGCAAGAGCGTCATCGAGTCGAGAGAAGGAAGAGGAGAAGGAGGAGGAGGAGGAGGAGGAGGAGGAGGTGGAGGAGGAAGAAACTAAAGACGAAAGGAAGAAAGAGCGAGAGAGGGATAGAGGGAAGAGGAAGAAGGATGGAAAAGATATTTCTTCGGGATCCCATCGAGACTTTTAAAGGATACACGATGCGAGGCCAATAGGAAGAGGCTCTTGAAAACTTGCCCTTGGCGATGCCGATGCGAGGGGTAACAAAACAGAAAGAAAGAAAGAAAGAAAGAAAGAAAGAAAGGAGGAAGGAAAGGAAGGAAGGAAGAAAGAAAGAAAGAAAGAACGAGAGAGATAGACAGAGAAGAGGAGATGGCTGAGAGAAAGTTATGAAAATCCAGGATTTATCGTGGCAAATACTAGAACCAGGTCGGCACTGGTTCGACTCTGACAAATCGTCCGGAAGTTAACGCTCGATCGTCCTCGGATTTCTTCCACGAGGGAAGATTCCTTGCCGAGACCTCGACATCCGACCGCGTCCGCTCACGCTAGACTTTTAACCTTTTCGTAACGGCGATCTTTTCTTTCGCGCGGTTTTTCTCTTTTATCTCTTCGGCACGAATATAGCTATTGGATTGTATATTTTCCATCGATTCTGATCTCGAAACGATGCTGAACGGAACATTTGAAAATTCTTTGGAAAGTACTGCCGGCGAGTGCACTAATAGAGTTAAGAATGTTCGAAAACAGAACGATAAATTTCGACGGACTTAAAAAAGTGCGTTGTCGTCGTAAAGTCGGATGGGGAAAATTGTCGAAGGGATAAGGGATTTTCGGTCGGGTCGTTATAAAAGCACGGATTAGCGCGAGAGGAGCCATCGAAATAATTCTGTATTAGTTCGCACGCGCACATGCCATGGAATCGCGACTAATCTGCTCGGCGCCATACGCGAACGAGCAAGGTAGCTCCACCGTGCAGCGAGGTAGCTTGGTCGCGAGTACGACGCTTCGAAAGCGAGAAAATTAATGGCGATCCTAAAAATACGAGGGGAAGGTCCTCATTATAATAAATTCAAGGGGTACGTTCTAAGCGGGAAGCGGCCGGGAAGCACTCGGATTTATGAAGCGAATATAAGCCAATTATTTATTATGGCTCCCCGGCCCTGATACTCCGATACTCGGTAGTAATAGTCGGTTACTTTCGAGCTTCTCGAATTTTTCGAAGAGAGAGAGACTCTCACCTGCGGCAGCCGCCCCTAGCCTCAGGACCGCGTCGCCTTGAAGGGAGATGGAGAGGGTGGCGGTATCCTCGAGACGAGCGAGCACTTCCTCTGGTATGTCCTCTGGTTCGCGGAGGCGGAGGGTGACTTCGCCTCCGCCTCCACCAGCCTGGCCGCTACCACCGCCGGGACTCGTTAACGCCGAGTACATGAACACGGACCCGTATCCATGTAAAGATTGCAGTGGCAGCCTAACGCCGCCCACCTCTCCGACCGGACCCTGAAACACACATACAAACCTCTCCGTCACTTCAATCTTCCCCACCGAACTCTGTCTTCTCTCTTCCTTTCTTTTTTTTGCTTTTCGATAAACTTCGACTCGAGGGACGCAAAGAAAAGAAAGAAGAAGAAAGAAGAAGGAAAACGCCCGTCGAAATCGATCCAAAGACGCGTCATATTAAATTTAGGAGCGCGCTTTTTCCTCGGTCAGTGCTATTCCCCCGGGTACGAGAAAGGGGGAAAATAAGAGAGAGAGAGAGAGAGAGAACAGGGGAGAGAGCGGTATCGCTCCCCTTTTCGACCGTCGCTCCTTCCCCGGCCCTTTCCCATTTCCCAGCATATTCACCCTCGAACGTTCCTTTACGAGCGGAAATATTTTGCCAATTTCGCTGTCCATGCAAATTTCAATTCACGAACGTCAATATTTGCTGAATCGGGAGGAAAAAGGATTCCGATGTACCGGCACTTTTATCCCGCTGACAAGCGCTGCGTTTGCCTGACTTTCCTAAGTAGATTCTTTCTTCCGTTCTCTTTATTATAAAAGAGAAGACTCATTTCAGAAAAATGGAATTTATCGGTTTCACGAGTCAATTCTTTTGGGAGAAAAAGAGAAAACGAGTTTTCTTTCTGGCAGGTGTTGATAATAATAAGTTTCTTTATTACGCTACTCGATTAAATTCGATACGTCGAAAAGTCATCGTTTACGAAAACTCGTAAAGTCATCGCTTAACGTTTATCGTATAGAAATTAATCGCTGAGAGAAACGATAAATATCTTTATGACGTATGACCGGAAAAAATCGATGGATCTTCAAAGATGGAGATCGCGAATTCGATAAATTTTGTATATTTCGAGTTTGCTAGAGAGCACTGATGAAACTAGTGAAGTAATATCTCATTCATATAGGCGCATAAATAGTGATAAAGAAAAACGGAAGATACTGATTCATCCAAGCACGGAATATTTTAATGGCCGTGGCACTTAGAACCGGACATTGAGTTTTCGAAAACCAAAGCGCATCCGTGCTCTCCATTATTTACGTAAATTGATTCGTACGACCGACTATTTCCGCGTCACGTATTCGCAGACTGCATCGTAGCGGAAGAGAACGGAAGGGAACGGAAGGACATCTAGCTACGAGCCGAGAGTCCTGCGCCACGATGAGAGTAATTTATTTTAATGGTCATTTTCGTAATGGCTCTTTGAACATGGCGCATGACCACCTCTGAATAAACCACGTATACTGTCCTCCTCTCTCTCCCTCTCTCTCCCTCTCCCTCCCTCTCTCTCTCTCTCTCTCTCTCTCTTTCTCTTTCTATCTCTATCTCCTTGTCTCTTTCTCTCTTTCTTTTTGCGCGCAACGCACAACTCTACGAGAGAATGCACGATAACAGTACCATTCACGAAATAACACCTGCTACCGGAAACAATGGCCCGTGTTTCTGTGCTCTTCCTCTTTCCAGTCGACGGTCGAGCGCATGGGTAAACCCTACTCTCTTTTTCCTTCTTTTGTTGCGCTACCATTTCGCGGTATTGTCCTATATAATTGTGGACTCGACCACTTTGTCCGGGCCATGCCAAGAGAGTACCATTTTCAGAATCTTCAGACCGTCTCGCAAAAAGATCTCCGTCTTTTCGTCTTCTCTTTCGTTTAGAATACAACATCCGAAGTATAAGGAGTCTACCACTATCGCTACTACTACTGCTGTTGCTACTACTACACTACTACTACTGCTGCTACTACTAAACTGCTATAACTACTACCACCACTACTACTCCGAACGTATCCATGTGTTGTTTTACGAAAAGTTTTCGTTCAAGTTGCACGATGTCTCTTTTTGAAGAAGCAAGATCAAGCACTCGGTTATTCTTCTCGAATTTCTAATTTGACCGCGACAAAAGAGGAATAAAAATTTCTTGAAAGTCACGACAGTACGTACTTACATCATGCCGCGTTATATCCTTCAAGAGCATTCCAGAAAGCCTGATCAAGGACGAAAATCCTTGATGGTCGATAAGATAAAGCCTCGCAGCTTGAAAGCGTCAACCAATCGAGAAGGACTTGATAAATGCAAGAAATCTACGAGCTTCAGCTTAACGTAACTTTTTCACCACGAGTTTCAAAGAATGCTCGTTTATCCGGGTCCTTATAATCCTCTCGTCGATACTTTTATTATCCGCCTCTCAACGGATAGAAAAAGCACGATTATGAAAGAAAAACGTCTCTCCTCCAAACAAAGATATACAACCGCAAGAAAGGAACCAACGAACGTCGAATATTACCCCAATTTTCTATGGCGAGTATCCGGGATATTAATCAGTATCCTTCGATTTAAAATTTTCAATAAACAGAACGACGATGGTCTGTTATTCTTTGCCAAAGAAGAAATTTGTTTCAATCGTCCTAGTTTCGGCGTCGAGCCCTTCGACAGGAAGAGAATTCTCTTCCTTGGCTCGTAAGACGCTTTTACGATCGAGGCCTCTATCGCTAATAATTAAAAGACTAATCATGCAAAATTATCGAAAATTAAAAGAACAAAATAGTAAAATAATTTGCGAAGATCGACAGTTTTTACGGGAAAATATCGATAAAATGGAGAATAAGAGGCGAACAGTTTTGTTAACAGAAACACAAGTGATAAGCGTCGGGCATAACGATGTTTAGAAGGTGGAAATAGAACGTTGTTGTTAAAGGGAAGAATAGAAAGAGAAGAAAGAGAATGTAAAGGATGACGGGCGGTAGAACACGCAAAGGGATTTTGCCGTTGCTCAGTTCTCTTTGTATAGGTATTTGACGCATACTCGACGGTTGCTCGTCACTGGGCATTACGCTAGTTGCTCTTGCAAATATCATCCCTACATCCTGTCTGCCTTTCGTACCTTTTACGGACTCTCCGGGCAGTACGCGTACTTCCTCTTCCGTCGGTCAACATCCATGATCATGTTTTCATCTCCCTTTTCTAATGTACCTTTTTTTTATTATTACATATATATTTTCTCTAATATTTGCTTTAGCAACGGTGCACATTAACCAACGCGGAGCTCCGTTCAAAATTCTTTTTCTCGTTCAAACTTTTATTATGGAAACATCTACCTTCTCTAGCTTATCCAACGATCGTACACGAGACCTTATATACTTATATACCGACGTACGTATGTAACCAGTAAAATGCAGAAAGTCCACGGTTTACCATATTACGCGTGCTATCTCCACTAGCTGGAAAGAAGAAACGTGTAAGTAAGGAAAACGAGCTCGCTCGACCGCATAATGAAGTCGATGCAATCAAGATGTATTCTTTCCTCGTTTCTTTTCTCCGCTTTTAATTAAACAAACAAGTCCGATAATAGAGATCACGTAAAATGAAGGGTGCTGCTTTTTTTCTCGCATTTATTTCGTTGTACTTCAAAAACGTAACCATGTATAAAGTAAGTCCTATTTCAAAGACGATAAAGTACGATAGATGGTTACAATCGTATCGTACGATAATAACGATAAGAAAAATGTATGGGTCTGGAGGAATATAAGGGACAGCAATCATGGAATGAGAGGAACAAAGAGAAAAGACGAGTATCGTTGATGAAAAGAGAAAGATGATGACTGTGCAATCGTATCACGACGATAAAACTTTTGCAAAGCCTATAAAACGCGTGTGGGGGTGCACGTGCAGCCATCGAGGAAAAAGCCGTCGTCCTCGCGCGAATGTCGGCTGATGAATTATTGTTGCAAAAGCGGACTGTAGATTTGCTCAAAAGCACTGGCGAACGCTGCTTTTCGAATCGTGCCGAACGCATTGTTTACAGGATACCTGGATACCATTGTTCGCATTAGTCCGCTTATATATATGCGTCTAGGTATGATGCGTTCTACGTATGTATCATATGCGTATCCGTAACACACACTCCTGCCTTTTTCTTCTTCCTTTCTCGCAAATTTGTTTGACACGTTCAAAAACGCTCTCTTTGCTTATTGAAAATGAAAATAGCGAACAAATTCAAGAGGGAATGTATACGTAGTTAGCAGTGACTTAATACCGGTATTTTTTTGAATATTGCTGTTTTACCTAGTAACTTAAAACCGGTATTTTTTGAATACCCTTACTTTTTCAAGCGTTATTACAAAAACTGAAATAATACCGAAACCGATATATTATCAAAAACTGAAATGAATACTGGTATTTTCTTCAGTTTTTTTTTTTTTATCGCAGATATGGTAGGTCGAGATTAGAAAATGTTTTTATTTCTTGATAATTAAAAACAGTAAAAATATATTTAACAACAATCAATTTATAAATTTATATTTTCGTTAATACTAATTGTAAGTATTAATATATCTTTGAGAATATCAATAGATAAATTATATTTTAATAGTATAATAACAATAGTATTTTAAAGATGAAAACGATCTTTCGATATTAACTTGTGCCAAAGCAACTTTAGTTAGCAAAATACATTCTAGAAAACTTCTTGTCCTTTATTTCAAAATTTTTAAATATTTTCTTTAGATCACACTCGCAGCAGACTGAGAGTAAAGAACAACCCCTAGTGACAATGGCAAATGGAAGCTTTTGGTGACCAAATATTTTATGATAATAAAATCCGTCATTGCGTGATGGATTAGAAAAAAATCCAGAATTTTTTTATCATAAAATGAGAAGGTTTGTCAACGATTCGGTAAATACAATTTATCGAGTTTTCAAAAAAAATATACACACGTCGTAAAACAATATTACTAAATAAATAGTTGTGTCATAAAACATTTGGATCTTCGATATTAATCATTAGCAGTATGCTTAAACTCTAACAAACAGTATACTAATGATAGTATCTTAATAATTCAAGAAAAAATTAAAACTGTCCGACTATTGTAACATCCTACTCTTTTTCATTCGCGATACTATTAATTACTTTTA
Source organism: Vespula pensylvanica (assembly GCF_014466175.1). Lineage (NCBI taxonomy): Eukaryota > Metazoa > Arthropoda > Insecta > Hymenoptera > Vespidae > Vespula > Vespula pensylvanica. The sequence continues at coordinate 12,445,987 of NC_057685.1, forward strand.
TTTAGACATTATAACGATGTCGAAAATATATTGTTTCGGTATAATTTCTCTAATACATAATATCGGTAACAAAATAATGACGATTTAAAATCTTTGCTGATATAGTGCTTGTAAATAATAATAAAATAAAAAGGACCAATGTAACGTCATACAGATATTCTTATATTTCGGTTTCTATAACGAAGATAAAACCGAAAAATACCTGTATAATATCGGTATTCTTTGTTTCAGTAAAAATCCTTGGTAGCTAGAATTTCTCAGACGCAATAATCAATAAATATGAGACTGCTTTTTATGAAGAAAGAGAGAGAGAGAGAGAGAGAGAGAGAAAAGAGAGAGAGAGAGAGAGAGAGAGAAATGGACAAAAAGCAAAGCATTGGACAGGTTGGATTCGTACGAGAGGGAAGATCGTTCGGAATCGATTAAAAATTTGACTCGGAATCGTGCACACCCTCGTTCAAGCTACATTCACCCTCCGAGCTAGCAAGCGAGCTTGGAAACCCCATGGGAAACGCGTAATTACGACACTGTCTCCCATTTTATCCGATGCCCGCATCGAACGGGAAAGAAACGGTTCTCCCTTCGTTTCTCTGTACCTTCTCCGATCCTTCTCTCACTATTCTCTCGATTTCGCTCTCATTTATTATCTTTGACAATTAATCGACTGATCGTCGTCGACTCGAATCGTCGTCATCGAATGAATATGCAAATTTACTACATTCGCGTTATTATTTTATTTTTTTCCCGTTCGACGATCACAAGCTCGACCTACGAATCAGAGTATCGTCTTTAATTAGCCGCGAGAGACACGTATATTACCAGAAACGAACTAAATAATCGCATTATCTCCGCGTGTAAATCTCGATCTTTCTCGTGGAAACGCGCGTGCGCGCTTAAAATACGAACGAGGAACAAGAATTATGGCTGTTGTTTATACAACTAATTCCATTTCACGTAAATTATAATTGCAAAGTGATAGGAGAACGCGATCACGTATGAGTCTCTATGTTACTGACCAAATTTAAGTATTAATACATTACATGTATGTATAAGTGAGAATGAGAGACTAGAGGCGTTCAAGCGTTCCTTTCTATGTCTCTCTCTCTCTCTCTCTCTCTCTCTCTCTCTCTCTCTCTTTCTCTCTCTCTCTCTCCATGTCTCTTCTCACTCTCTTCCACAAATTATGCAAAAGGGCTAAACCGAGAGTTGGTTCGGCTTCGTTAACGAGCAAAATCAGCATGAACGGTGAACGGTCTAGTAAATTTTCCCTTTGTCGGAATCAGGTAGAGCTTAGATCACTAAAGGCCGAATTTAGAATTCGAACATAATATTTACGGAAACAAGGCATCGTACGTATGTACTTTTACAACAATACATTCGTTTCCATTAGAAACTTTTGTAAAAACCTTTGTCAGGCCTCGGTACTGGATGACTTTTAAAGCGCTTCGTTTTAAAGTTAGGTATACTCGAAATGCTGCATTGTTTCCTTGTCTAACTAACGTTGTGTTGTATTTAAAAACAATAATACCGTTCTGATTCAAAAGTATCCGCCTCGTAAGTATTCACGTCGAATCGGATTATATAGAAAGTTCGCTCGGCCCATTTCCGCGATAGTCGTTAAAATCACGCGATCGACCGAAAGAAAGAAACTCCGAATACGACGATGAATATAAAACGTATATACACATATACATATAGGTAAGAATGTAACGTAATCGTGTAATACGGATAATATGGTAAGTACCTATTAATTATAAACCACGTCTTCTTCTATTCGACTTTACAATGGAATCGATGGAAAAGAACGATTAACGAAGTAGAAAAGTTCAGAAGTTTATGCGGTTTATTTTCTGTATCACTTATTCGATCGAAAGGTACATTTTCCTGAAGGTCGGTTTAATTAAACAACGTTTCTATTTTCGTATAATTCCGTGGAAATCGATGATAATTACGAAAGGGGAAGAAAATAAAGTCAACTCGAGTAAATATATGTATATCATTTTTTCAAGTGGCAACAGCAAACGGTCTTTCGTCGTCTCTTGTGGTCGAGCCTCGAAAACGCATTCAAAATGTCAACGCTGTACCATCGTCGTGGTCGAAAACGAAAAAGGAAAAGGAAAAAAAGGAAGAAGGAAAGGGAAGAAAATAAAATAAAAAAAAAAAGAAAGAAAGAAAAAGAGAAAGAAAAGAAAAAAAAAATAAAAGGAAGAATGAAAGAGCGAAGAGAAAAGAAGTGTAAGAAAGAAAATACAGTCGTCCTTATTTCTTTTTTTCACTCTTCTAGGTAAAAAGTTGTCCGTCCTCCATCGAAATAACGCCCAGGCTGCATATAATAAAACGGGTCGCCTTTTATGGAAACGCTTTCCCCCTCGAGCGCTTTTCTTTCATTTCTGACGTAATTACGCGGAGTGTCGTCAGAAGGGGAAGGAAAAGAGAGGAAGGAGGACAGCATAAAAAAGAGGAAAAGAGAGAAAGAGAGAGAGAGAGAGAGAGAGAGAGAAAAAGAGGAAGAGAAAGAGAGAGAAAATAAAGGAAAGAGAGAAGAGGAAAGAGAAAGAGAGTGAGAGTAGAACGGCCTTCTAAGACGTACGAGAGCGTACTAACCGTTACTAGGCTCGACCTATTACCTTTCTTTTTTCGATAACCGAGAACCTAAGTTCGGGTGACCTCGTGCGATAACGTAAATACATTTCGATATACTTCCTCCTCTTACTTTTCCAACGTCTCTGCATCTCTTTCTCCCTCACCCTATTTGGAACTTCCTATACCTTGCAAACTTACTTCTCAATTTCGTTTCAACCTTGCAGTATACATACATACGTAGGTATACGTCCTTCACCATTGAAGAATGAGAGTGAGCAGACCTTGTTACTTACGTTCTCTATTCGTCTTTTCGACAAAACGTATTTCGAGAAATGCTACGGTACAGAACGATAGTAAGTATTCGTTAAGTCCGTAACGATACGAACGAATATCCCTTCGACGATAGGGGTGGATAAAATTTTATGAGATCAATATATAAAATACGATCGGAAATGGCTTTCAAGTGTTCCACTTTCCCTTGAAAGCTGGACTGACGAATGGACAGATAAGTATATATATATATTTCTATGATACAAAGTGAGGTTGTAACTCTTCCAAAACGATCTGTGATGATTTTTTTCTCTTTACTGTGATGAAAAAACCGCTGATGATTATACGCCACACGATGATTATAAATAGTGTCGGGGAAATATTCTTAAGGGAACTTTCTTCTTATGCAATTGCAAAGCAACGCGTTTTACGTAATGATTATAATTTTTCTCCGATCTTGGTAATCGATAACTCATTTGTTTGGGATCTAGCCTTAAAATAATTATTTGTCACTCATGAAGCAATACGATAAAATATGGTCTTTTTCATCTAGCAATTTTGCAATTGTTTAAACGTTTCAAACGAACTATCCTGACACGCCCACGATTAATAATCATCACTCTTTCCTTTTTCATGTACTTCTTTACTGGAATTCCTCTCTTTTGCTCTTCTGATTTCATTATCGTCTTCTCGAATGGTTCGTCAGAAACGCTTATATAATACATTCGATCTTAAATGATTCATTAAGAAAGTCGAGTCTTATCGCAACACTGGTCATCCCTGTAACTTAAAAATAGCCTTTCCGGTACACTTGTAACATAACAATTGTATCACTTAACAATTGTCAATTAAAAATATTGTTATAAGCATTTAAATTTACAAAGTGTTTTATATCGCAAATTTTGCAGTATCTATAATACACAACAAAAACAAATTGCGTTCTGCCATTAATCTGTAGGAACTTTTTATCTCGACTAGTGAATATAGAATTCTACCGTCCAGGAAGAGATGAATGTAACCTTCGTAAAAATCGACCTTCGACGATGCTAGATACACAACATAACGCACGTTCGCAGCTGTGATCGCACAGCAAACAGAGCGATCTGAAATCTCCATTGTTCATTTGACAAAAGATTGCAAATTAAAAAAAGCCAATTCACATATTTTAGTTCAGCCTTCGTTCCGATTGTTCGTCCATAGTGATTTTAACGTTATTGTATGTAATTTAAATATACACATTCACACATTTCCATTTAATCTTAGTTCAGTTATCGATCCATTATATTTTCCCTTATTCGAAATGTATATATCCAATTTATACGGATAATTAAATAATATTATATATATATATATATATATATATATTATTTAATTATATACGTATATTGCGTGTGTGTGTGTAACTATCCGTATAAAACGCGCTTACAAAGATGCAATTTATCATACGTCGCATATTCCAATATCTGATAGTTCTCTATTTCTATTCCCATTAGCATCATTTTTTTCCTTTTTTTTTCTTTCTGTTGAAAAAGAAAAATGTTGCAACACGATTGTTGTTTGTCAACAATATACATGTAAACAATTTTATTAAGTGTACCAACGGAACTTAAATGCGAAACAGATAAGTAGATAAATCTAGGTTAGATATTGAAACAAATCGAAACAAAATGGAGACTCGTAGCGAGCATGAAAACAAAAAGAAGTATTCTCGAGGAAGCTTTTGAATCCCAGCGTGATTTCTGGACGATCTATAGAGGTAAGTTACAGGGCGTACGGGAAAATTACGAGGCAACGAGCATCGTTACTCTTCTTGGAAACTATAGATTACGAACGCGACGTTGGTGTGAGAGAGAAACGAGAGAACTATACGGCAGAAGCGAAGCAAGCTCGGCTAATTATCTGTATGGCTCCTTCGAACATCTTCTACGAAGAGATTCAGCTAATATGAATCAAGACGTTTAATCGTTATACGAGGTTCTTTATAAATCGACTACATCTTCTACCGTTAACTCTATTTCTCCGTTGTTTCAAGAAGAGCTAAGAAATGAATTTCTATTAACGAGATAAACTCGTTGGTTACGAGTAAACTCGTAATTTTCCTTCTAGACGGTTTTCCTTGATACACAACATCGAATATACCAAATTAACAACCCAACGATCGACGAACTTTCGTCATAGTATCTTTACTTTCGTTACTTCTTAACAAGCTTTATTTTTGATCTTTCGTAAACAACAAGGAAGCGGATAATTTGCACGCTTTTACACAAAACGAACGGGACTAAATAGTCCTTCGTAATGGTGGCCATTGTGTTGGAAGCGCTTTGAAGATCGTACTGTCAGTGCTCCGGTAGTTTTATGGACGATGGGCTTATATAGGGATGTAACACGTACCTGCCGCTCGTAATATACGAGCGGGGTAGTCAAGTTGAAGAGGGACACCGTGTTGGCATTTCGCATCGCATATTCCTAACTCGCGTACGCTCGTGTCGTGACGACGCACTAGAAAATGTTCGACACACGTGCATATGTATGCATATATATACATATATACATATATATAAATACATATATATACATATTATATATATATACATACATACATATATATATAAGTGTATGTGTAATAGGGGTACTCGCGTGATGTGTCCAGATATATATCTCATGTATCTCGAGAAATGAAAGGGAGGGGAAAAAAGAAAGAGAGACAGAGAGAGAGAGAGAGAGAGAGAGAGAGAGAGAGAGAGAGAGAGAGAGGAGAAGATGCTTGGTAAAAAGGACGAACGAGTGACGTCTACGCAAAAGTACGACGAGTCTCGGGAAATAGGGTCCCGAAGAAGCGATCTATAGTATCATATATTCTCGTTTTTCTTTCGCGATCGTAAACAAGGAAACGAGGAAACGCATTCGCACTAAGAACGAAAGAGAGAAAGAGAGAGATATGAAAGAGCTAGTTCGTGGTCGAAAAATAGAATTTCGTGTGAATTATCGAAGGGAAAGATAAATATCGAGAAGAATATAGTAAGTCGTTCGATAGCTTATCATTAATGACGCTACTTCGACAGCTGCTTCCTCGAAAATTCTCTCACCAATACTAATTTATAGAAGAGAGTTTAATTACGAAGAGCTTTTGTGATAAACGAAATGGTACAACGAGGCGTGGCTTTGTCAGCCACGAAATTTAGCATCCCTTTCAAAAGTACAAACGTTATCGAATCCGATATTACGCCGAAGCGGCGATCGAGTTAGCCCTTTAGCGACATTTTCTCCCTTACACTCTTCCGCTTTCTCTCTCACATTTCTCTCTCTCTCTCTCTTTCTCTCACTCTGACTCCTATTTCTTTCGAAACTCTCATTTAAATCGATATCATTGCACAACTAAAAAATCTCTTCTTTTCAAATCATTTTCTCTGTTTTTTTTTTTTTTTTACTTCTCAACGGATTCTTCTTTTTCTTCTTTTACAATGAGGCACGGAGACGGGAGAGCACGGTGATCGAAACGGAAAGAGAAATACGAAACCCGCTTGGCCGTGATCCAACGACGAAAGGAAAGCAGAGCGCTGGTGGTATCGTCGAAATTTTAGTGTCAACCGTAACCAACAGACAATGAGAATAATGGAGAAAAAAAAATTAGAAAGGAAGAGTGACAAAAAGGAAAGGGAAAGGAATTTGTACATACGGCAAAGTGTTCTATGCGATAACACTCTATTGCTTCGTCGAATCCTTATTATTTATATATATATATATATATATATATATATATATATATATATATATATTTATATATAAAACGAGCCATTCCTATTTACGAATTTCCAAGCATGACACGTATCTAAATATAAAGTAAAAGATTTATACGAACGTTTTCTCAATTCTATTTCGTAGCGAAATTAAGCGAAAGCTCAAAATACGTTGCTTTTTAGCATCCAGTCGTAAGTCAACGGATACCGTGTAAAGTTGAAATTTGCCGAGCTTATGGTCGGTTAAATATTCAAAGAGTGGTTACGATGACCGTATCCTCTATGAAATAGTACGATATTCGCAAGGTATCCTGCATAACTCGAACCAGATGAAAGAGGAAGAAATAGATAGCAAGAGATAGCGAGAGCAAGAGCAGGAGAGAGAGAGAGAGAGAGGGAGAGAGAAAGAGAGCGAACGAGATGTAGGGGTTGCAAAAGTACGTCCGTGTCCGAAGAGCTACGGCGAAATAATATTCCATGGTCATAATTTCAAGCCGCTCTCGCGCACGCCTCTGGACGTATTTTCCATGCTTGGGATATTGTGTCCATAATGTACTCGAGAAACGTAACACACCATCGGAATGCTCTAAATACAACGACTATGCTTAGAAAAAGAGCAAGCATTGTTTCTTTTAAAAGCTTTTCGAATTTCTTCGATTACAAATTAATCTAATCATTTATATATTCTATTATCAGAAAAGTGTTAAAAATTGAAAATCATTCGCATACGTAACGATTAAGAAAAATTAAAAGAGATTAAGATTATTATTGTAGAATGAATGAAAGAAATGAATAAACCAACGAAACGTATGTTGCACATGAAGAGTGTTTAGATAAACCGATATGAGTGGTGTAATAGATGAATGTTATAAAGAATGATAGATTCTGAGAATGGATGTTAAGAGAACGATGAGCACGTGGCAAAAATGCATGTGTATGTACGAATGTAAGTCAAGATAATGTGAACAAATAATCTTTATTCAAAAACAAAATAGACAAACAATTCAGAGCTGAGGAATCGAAAACTACAGAGCTAAAATGAAAAAAGTCCAACATACATACGTATATATATATATATATATATATATATATATATATATATATATATATATATACACGTCATAAGTACATTTCAAATGTATTCTTTATTTCAACGTTGAAACGAATTTGTCAGATAAAAAATTAAATTGTCATATTATTGTCAAACGACCATCATCGATCACTTATGAATCATTTAAATTATATACAATTCTAGAATTTAATTAATTAATTAATTAATTAATAAATTTTAATTTGTTCTCTTCTATTTCACTTCCTTTCTGCAACTATAATTTTAAGATGAAATCATAAGATTCATATGAATTCGGAACATCTTTCTGTACTAATGTTTTCACTAGATATTTATATTGTTAGTTACCTTGTATTAAATTAAAACTACAAAGATAAATTTACTCTGTTTTAAACATTTTTAATGGAAAAGACAAGACTAAAATATTTGTAAATGAGATGATACAAAACGTTTGATAGAAACGTACGTACATTTAGTAGAAACAAAGAGAGAGAGAGAGAGAGAGAGAGAGAGAGGGAGAGAAAAACGAGAGGATCGCTTTCGTCGTTTTAACGAGACGTCCTCACGACGTTCTATAAGCACCTTAGGCCCTACTTCTCCCTTCTTCTTTACTCTTTATTAGCTCCATTTTCTTCCGTTGAACTCGCACGCGCTGCAGAAGACTTCACGAGTAATTAATTTAGTTTCGCAATTTCTCTTTGGCGAAGAAACTCTTGTAATTTACGTTCGTTTTCCTTCTTTCTTAATCACCCTTTCTACTTCTTCGTTTTCTTCTTATCTCTTTCTTTCTATCTTTCTTTCAGGATATAAAATCGTTACAGTCAATTTCCTACCGATTCCATCGAATAAAAATAGCTATATATATATATATATATATATATATATATATATATATATATATATTAATTTGTTCTTTATTAAAGTCGATTTCCCAGTTATATCCTTCATTTAAAATTATAACAAAAAAACAGATAGAACTACGTTCACAAAGAAGGAAATATTTTTATCATTGTTTTTGCCGAGCCACGGAAATCGTTATTCATTCTTGTCTTTCTTCTTTCTTCATTCTTTCTTTACTTTTACCGTCTGGATCTATTCGGCAATATTTTAAATAAGGATAGCCAACATCTGAAACTGACCAGCAGTTGAGATCTCCTGCGAGTTGGATCTCTGAGTGAATTGAAGCATCCCCCGTTGTTACACCACAATCGTCCTCTTCGGATCTCTCCGGTATCCTGTCTGTCTCTTGCCCCGTGCTCAAGCTGCATCTTCAGATACAAGTGAATCGACCGCTGACATCTCTCACTTGCTATCACATCACTATGATTCCCATTTCTGACACCTATGTTGCGCATCACGCGCGTGCGTACAAGCGGATATTCTGATTTACGTAATAAAAATTAAAAAAAAAAATAAAGAAGACTTTAATAAAAATAATGATTTGTTCTGGATTAACAATTCGTAACTCTTCCAATCTCTTCTGTGACTCGATAGAGATTTGTTTCCCTTTTTCTCGTACATAGAAATCACGCATTTCTATTCATAGACATTACTCTCTTCGTTGCTTCTGTTTACATATTCGTGTGCTAGCGAATCTCCCATAACGATACACGATTATAGCGTAATTTCCTTCGCTGTAATGCAAGTTTGTAATAAATACAAAATTGTAGGATATTTATGCACGGTAATAGGTATCTGTGTATATAGGTAGACAGATGAAAAACCAAAGGAAGGATCGAACGACGGATGGAAAAGCGAAACAGTGCACGATAGGTAAGGGTCAAGTAGCAAATATTAGTACGAAAACTGGCATTGCCGAGCTTACAAGAGCTTCGCGACGAAAGCTGCTTAAATGCCCCGACCACCACCATCGTCTCTCTTTCTCTCTCTCTCTCTCTCTCTCTGTCTCTCTCTCTCTCTCCAACTCTCCTTTGCCCCGTTCTCTTCGTCTTTAGCCGTCTACCTACCGAAACGATCTATTGGGATCCGACCTCAACGAATCCAATACCTCCCGTATTTTCTCCTATTTCTAAGCTTAAAACTTCAAACGTTTGAACGCTACAGAGAAACTGTTACATTCAACGATGTCAGTAATCGGAATATCTACGGTCATGGAAAAAGAGGAGATAGTTTATCCCCTCTTTTCTTCTTTCTCTTCTTTCCTCGTTGTCCTTAAATAATTTTTCCCTAAAGTATAAACGGTTTAAAAAGAAGAAAGAAAGAAATAGAAAAAGAGAGATTGCTTCCCAACGAAAGTATTTACGATCAACCTGGTAAATGTCGACTAATTACTGGCCGAGTAAAATTAGGAGAGAACGTAATTTTCGTTCTCGACAAATTTTAATTCGAATTTCGTGAAAACATATAGGTGAGAATTCCGCCGTGCAATTTTGTCAAGACTGTGAAAGAAAAAATTCTTTTTTCTAAAATCGTATGAACGCTCGTGAAAGACCATCGAAGAAAGTAATAGGCTCGTTCGCGAGCGTGGTAACGCGTTTCTTCCACGATCCGTTCAGCTGTTATTTCCATTATTTCTTGTATATGTAGATCCGTAGAAAAGCGACTTTTGAAAGCGCACCTTAATGACCACCTCGGTCGGTGGTATCATCTCCTCGTTGGTCCTCGTTTAAAACGTTATTAAGCTCGGCGCGTAACTGAGGGACACACCGCACAAAGAGGGACGACCTATTAATTATACTTATTGTTAGCAACGTTTATTGTCCATAAATCTTGCTACCTCGAAGAAACCCAAGTTAAACTAGGTTTTCAAACCAGTCCATATTTCTTAAAGAACCTTCACGTATTTGCTGTTTAACTTACATATTTTCAAGATACCCACGAGCGGATTCTCCGCGTTTCCGCTAGAAAAAACGAGGAACATCGAAGAAAAAGAAAAAAAGAGAGAGAAAGAGAGGAAGTAAAGGAAACGAAGTCGAAAACGGAAACGTTTTCGCGAAAGTTGTAGGTCAACGTATAACTTTTTCATTTCCTTCTCTCTTCCGCTTTAGCGTACTGTTTCCATGAGTGCTTCTCCTTGTCTACTGTGTGAGTCTCTCTCTCTCTCTCTCTCTCTCTCTCGATCTCTCTGTATGTGTGTGTGTACGTGGAAGCGGGCCGCAAGGATCGTGTCACGTACCTTTCCCGTGGAATATCTTTTATACGTGAAACTCTTGAATAAACATACTGAGTTTCTCTCCCTCCCTCTCTCTCTCTCTCTCTTTCTCTCTCTTGTCCTCTTTCTCTCTCTCTCTCTCTCTCTCTCTCTCTCTCTCTCTCTCTCTCTCTCTCTCTCCCTCCTCTTCCTCTGAATCCAAAGAACGTGCGCGCGCGCGCAAGGACGAGAAAAAGAATCGAGCGAGGCAAGTGGGAGTGTAAGAAAGAGGAAAGGTAAAAGAGGAAGAGAAAAGGAAAAGGTGCCGAGCTGTTCCAACTAAACGATGAAAAATGTCGCGAGAACGGTGGATGCCGTAGCAACAGTGCTGGATAAGGTCGACGCCGGTGAAAACAAAAGGGCAAGTCGTGATAAGGCGCTGCTAGAATATTTTCAACTTAATTACCCTTGGCGCGTCTTAACGCGACTACTACTACCAAGTTTGCTTCCTTCACGGCAAGACGAAAGAAATATCAAGCCGTCGCGAAGTGTACAACGAAGTCGAAATATGTCACATAGATAGAGACATACACATACATATACAAACGCACATATACACGCTAGAAGCATTAGAGGCAAATGGAGGATGTCTTTTCCATCAAGCGAACCGTACGCACGAACGTAACGATAGGAACACGTGAGTGAGCTCTGAGACAATATCCGCTTAACGTCGTTGTCGACAGGATAAGGAAACGCGTGAAAAGACGCATGTTCGAAATCAAAGAGAGTGTGAGATAGAAGGAGGGAGAGAGAGAGAGAGAGAGAGAACTAGAGAAAGAGGGATAAAGAAGGAGAGAGAGAGAGAGAGAGATGAGAATCGGTGGAGAGGGTCGACTAATGGGATTGGCGTGTTACACGAACGAAGGCGTCTCCGTATGCGGAGACCAGCGAGAAAGCAGCGACAACGGCATCGGGAGCAACGAGTACGGATCGGATGCCTTTGAATTTCGTTAATTCAGCAGGGATGTGGGGTTTCTAGATGTAGAGAGGTGGATACAGTCTTTCTGAGCTTTCTCGGTTCTCCAAGCGCAATCATTCATATTTAACGGGCCATTTGATGGATTGTGCTCCGTAACAGAGCAGCAGGAATACCGTAAAAGAGGAAGGAAGAGGAAGCGAGGAGGGAAATGGAGGTGCTGCCGGTGAGCAGGAGGTGCCGGCTGAAGGCTCCCGGCAAGAGGTCGAAACCCGAGTCCTACGGGATGCTGCATTAGTCACACTCTCACATCAGTCACTCCTTTTCCTCCTCCTCCTCCTCCTCCTCCTCCTCCACCTCCTCCTTCTCCTTCACCATCCCTCTTCCACCTTCTCTTCCCTTTGCCCACTCCTCTTACACTTCCTCCTACAACGACTAAACGTTTTCACGCGGGAATATTTAACTCCAGGATGGCAAATTACTCTGCGGGCCTCTGGTCACCGAGCTCGCGCGTGTACGACTTCACCGGGTTTTGCGGGCAAACCAACGCGAACTGTCACCCGACGGGACTTTATACGAACCGTACGCCTCCCTCGGGACCAGATAAGGACAAGTTCACGCGAGCTACCAACCGAGCTCGGCTGACATTTCTCTCTTCCTCCGTCTGCTCGCTATGTACACACCAGAAAACAGACCTCTCTCATGCCTTCTCGTCGTTTCGTGTTATACGATGGCAAGTCTGCTTTCTCTCTCTCTCTCCCTCTCTCTCTCTCTCTCTCTCTTTCTCTCTCTCTTCTCGTATGAACAACGTACTTTACCACAGTCGAAGCAACGCGATGGAATTTCGAGTAATTCTATTCGAAACTATAGCCCGTAATAATGTAATTTATCTGCCTCCGTGAATTCCGAAAATTCGTGATATTCTCGATCCACGGAAATCATAATTTTTCTTCCATTATATAAATACAAAAAGATTAAGATAAAAAGAGAGCCGTCTCTCCGGTCTGACGATTATAGACGACGAACGTTTTCGAGCGAAGCTCGAAAGAAGAGTCGAGAAAGTCGAGAACGATCGATATACCAAAAGTCCACGATAAAATCAGAATTGGATATTTTTACGAGAACGCCGTACGAGAGAACGAGGAAATATACGTGATGAATTCGGAGCGACGAGTGCAAAACATCGCGGACGGATAAACGGGCCTTTGGACTCTGGCCAAAAGGACTCCCCCACTGTGGGATCTCTCTTTCTCCTCTCGTTCTGTCTATCCCTTTCAACCGACCCTACCGTTATAACAGTTAATTTGCGTAATGGTGTGTTTAAAATCCGTAGTTCGGTATAGAAAAGACCAACTATGTCTCTTTCTCTTTCCCTCTCTTGCACATCGGTTTCCACGGCAGCGACAACAATTACTATTGCACTGCAGACGCGTGAGACGTCGACACCGCCTGTGGCATTTCGTCGCATGGGGCCGTCGACCTTTTTCCACGAATACGAATTTTCAAGCGGCTGGATAGATAGCGCGTTTCGCGGCCATCGCTACGATCAATCAACGTAAAGTCCTTATAGTCCGGGAAACTCCGATAATTCTCTGATTTTCATCTTCGACTCTCATTCGCACGAATCTTGAATGATACTCAACAACGAAGCCGTTGAGAACAAGCCCTACTCAAACATACCTACGTAGCTATCTAGCTTTTTCGCCAACTTGTCAGAGGCACATCTATCATTCGCCTTCTAACCCTGTAGCTACTGCTCGAGATTCGTCAATCATCCTCCGAAGCCCGCAGAACGCGAGATTCTCGTTAAACATCGGCCCAAGAGAAGAACCGGTCTCCGGCTAACTTTCCTGCCGTTATCGTTCGAAAGTCGTTAACATTCCATCCAGGGGAAGGAAGAGGCCGTCGGCTGAGTGAGCTTCCCTCTCTCAGAATGAGAAAAGGGAGAGGGAGAAAGAAGGAACGTAGAAATATCGAGAAACGTGGCAGTGCTTCTCGTAAGACGTATTCCTTCGATGCGGGCTTATTTTCAAGAAGTAGATTCGCCTTGCTGACTCGACGCTTCCCTCTGGCAAGTTCTCGAGAATGAAAGCAGAATGACGAGAAATAGGAGAAACGAAAGAGCTGAAACGAAGTACGAGTACGTAGAGAATGTAAAGAGGAATACGTTTAACCTTTCGAACATTAGGAACGTTTTGAATTTTGCACCAAAGTAACTCCGTTGTCAATTTATGCCTACCTCTGCTATTTCAACACGTTACTATTTCGTCATTTACTTTTTGCACGTAGAGACATCGTGTTCTAATTCTATTACGTTTTCGAAGTTAGTTTTAACGTTATTTGCAATTTACTTCTCAAAGATTTCAAACGTACGACGATACATCTTCTTCGGATTTTCAATAGAACTTTCAGACTCTAGTTTTTCTTTCTTTTTTTTTACGATATTCTCCTTCCTATCGAGTTTTCTAAAAAAGTTCGATATTTCTATTCGTTGACACTTCTCTTGTAAAATACGATTGTAAAACAATCGTTCTAGATGTATATCCTAATATTAGAATTATCGTTAGAATTATTATTTATCGTATTATAATTACTAATTAGTGATCACGCTATCTATCACGAAACTCGCTATGTTCCATTATTTTCTATAGTTGAGCATAATACAGCCGAGAAAGGAAAATCGCTTGTGCGTTCTCTCGAGCGCCGTCTTTCACGAACGAAAGGGTAATATTTCTTCCGCGTCTAACGTAAATAATAGTGTCGTAGAGCGGCGTTAGGACACTCTTCCTATATCTTCTTCCACCTGGCATCCCTCGATACTTCCCAGCCGTAGTATCAACGGAACTCTCGCTCTCCCTCCTACCCTTTTCAAACGACGAACGACGACCTTCGTTGGAAAACACCCTCGAATCGTTCTCTCGACATTTCTCGTGAACGCACCACTGAACGACGACTCGCCATCTTTCTTCACCCTCCTCTAGCGCTATCCTTATTCTCTTTTTCCTCTCGTTATAATTCGTACTCTCATCGAAACGAATCTACCCTCGGGATATTGTATAAAAGAGGCATTCGATAATACCCAAGAACTAGAAAATGCGAAAGATGCGGTAGGTGCGAAAGGGTAAAGGAAGAAATACATGAATACTACAGTTATACGTGAGACTTCCAGAAAGCTCAAATTGCAAAGAGAAATGCTTCGTATTCTATTAAAGGTAGACGAACTCGGAGAGAGAAGGATAGACTTGGTATTCGATGTTACTCGAGAATGCTTCTCTCTCTCTCTCTCTCTCTCTCTCTCTCTCTTTTTCTCTCTATACTGTTTCTACATTACTGTTCCGTTATAGTCGAGGATTAGTTACATGAAACCATTTCCTTCTGAGCAACGTCTAAGACGACTAATCTACACCGATCGATTAGCCACTTTTCTCAAGATGTACAGAGAAATTCGAAACTTTCCCGTTTGCATTCGACTCTTTGATATCAAAATAAGTAGCGAAACGTGTGGTGCCGGGTAATAAGAACTCGTTAATGGGAAATACGAGACATTATAAAACGATTACGGACATAATTTGCCTAATATCGAAAGAACGTTGATATATCATCCACCATTCACGTTTATACGCAAGTCTTTAATCTATTGGCGGCAAACTCCTGAAGTATCTTTTATTCAAGAAGTACTAGA
>NC_057685.1:12463894-12468894 GCF_014466175.1 Vespula pensylvanica
CAGGACAAAAAAGGAAGGAAATGGAAGGAAAAACAGGAGGAAAAAGAGAAGAAGGCCATCGTGTAAAAGCAATCGACTTGATATAAGTACGATACGTTTCGGAATATACCATCAAAATTCCTTCGAACTTCCCATCATATCGATAGGTACGTATATCAAACAACCGTGCTTTTACAAAGTTGCCTCTTAGATCCATCTCTTGGATTATCCCTTTAAAACGAGATACACTCGACGAGATAATACCCATGTAACTTTCTGCTATCTCTAAATTTCGACGTATCCAACGGGAGTGAAGAGAATGGAAAAAACGTTTAAGGCTTCGTCGTAAGACGATCGATTTGGGAATCGTGAAAGATTTCCAGTCCCTGCCGAAGGTCGGCATTCTTCTTTCGTTCGTATCCGCGATGAAAGTATTCGAGGCTCTTCCACGTACTTTCCTTGGATCGCTTTCGACTCGAGAAAAAGGTAGAAAAAAAAGGAAAGAAGAAAGGAAGGAAGAATAACGTTAGGGGCAGGAGAATGAAGAAGAAGAAGAAGAAGAAGCACGCACCGACCAATCGCATCGTGAGAATAAAAATCTCATACATGTAAAAATATTCAATCGACGGTCGCTCTCCTTTCGTTCTTTTCCATGGTCTATTGCCTATGTTCTCGGCGTTCTTTCTTGTGGATTGCCTCGAAAAAGAAGAAAATCCTTCGCCTTCGCCACTCTCCCTCTCTCCCTCTCTCTCTCTCTCTCTCTCTCTCTCTCTCTCTCTCTCTCTTTCTTCCTTTTCTCCTATCTCTTAATATTCTTTTCAAGGTTTACTTGCAACTCCTTTTCCTTGCGTCGTCGGCTACATCCCTCGCTACAAGCTCTCTTTTGACTCTCTAGCACGACAAACGTGATTTCTTGCCTTTACCACGTTTGTCCGAGCATAACGCTTTATTAGCGTGTCCCAAAAGTCATACTCGTCGAAGGTAGAAGGCTAAAAAAAAAAGAAAGAAAAAAAAAAAAAAACTCGTGCGAACGACAAATTGGCCGC
Organism: Vespula pensylvanica; assembly: GCF_014466175.1. Taxonomy (NCBI): domain Eukaryota; kingdom Metazoa; phylum Arthropoda; class Insecta; order Hymenoptera; family Vespidae; genus Vespula; species Vespula pensylvanica. Next base: position 12,464,920 of record NC_057685.1, read on the forward strand.
TCCCTTTTTCCATTTCGATCTCGGCGAGTCCCTTCGGACCTTTCAACTTGTCCCCGAATTTACATGCATGAGCGAGGACGACCGCGTTATATTACAGATATATTGGACGCATTTCCATGATCGTTTCGAATTTGGCCTGGATTGGAAAAATGGTGGTCGCTCGCTCGGTTGTGAATTCGCTGTCTACGAAAAGCCATTAACTTCTCGAAGAAGAAGGAAGAAGGGTATAAATCGTTCCACCGACGCCGACGGTCGGAGCTATTTTTACGATAGATTTCGGGCAACGTGAATAAAGTATTTCGAAGCACGGGTACTCCAACGTAATGCTCCATTCCGAAGGAATAAATGTTTTGCCGCGAAAAGGTGTACAAGTAAATCGACCTATAAAAATTTCGTGCACTGCCTTCCGCTTTTTCTTCGCTCTATCTTGCTCGTTCTTATTGTTAGTCGTATCTTTATTATAACGAGAAGCGATTTGTTCTCGTCGACTGTGAAAAAGAGTCGTACCGACCGAATTCTCTAGATGCGCCGTCTCTAACTTCAGTGTACTATTCTGTGCACGTAAAGGTACTTTCGTTTTTAATCAAGAGAACTAATTACGAGAGAGAATGTAAGTAAATCGGTGTAATGAAAATTAAGAACACCCGTAGAAACGATTAACAAAAGTGATAATCGAGAAAGTTCTTAGCGAGAGAAACAAGAAAAAATAAATAAATAAACGTACAAACTTTAAAGAAATATTCTAGTAAATATCGTCTTGACCGCAGAAAATCCTTGAAGCGATCGTCTTTGTTTTATAAGAGACAGAAGATACTCGATTCGGTCTACGTATAGCGAACACACATTTAAAAAACTTCGCGACTATAATATAAACAATTAAATAGCGACAACGAAAGCTTGCAGTTCCAAATGAATGACACGATTTCCAAAGGAAAAATGAAAATGATTTCGATAATTCGCGAAGGTTCGATGATCGACTTACGTATAATAATGCAAGAATTTGCTCTTGAGAGGATACAAACACAAGAGGAAATTTCCACCAATTCCTATCTAATCAGCTCTCAAAATACACAGTGTAAGATCTTAATAACATAGTCGCAGAATTTCCATATTTATGTTGGTTATTACGATTAATAAGTAATATTTCATAGTCGAACGTCTATGCCAATGATTTATCATTTTATTTTAATCTCTTTCGACGTGTCCTGTTCTCTTTCTTTGTTACACACCGGATTAGTACATGCGATCCTTTCTGTCAATAGGGAAAATACGTGCGATATAAAGTTACTTTAAACAATATAATAGAGTAACGCCCAAACGCTCCCACCAATTAGACCCGCATTCCTTTCAGAGACGAAGTCCTGAGCTCTGCACAATACATATATACTTACATATGTATATTCGGTATGAATAGTCAGCTTGAAATCTCAAGTATGAAGTCAGTCTGATCGGTCTGTAATAAATCCAGGAAGGAAATAGATTGTCTGTACTTTAAGTACGTCCGTTTGTTCGTCTGTTAGTCCATTGTCTATCTGGGATGAGTCAATCTATTGTCTATGAGAACATAGATCTGCATATCTGTTTCAAATATTGTTTATATGTTTTGTTTGATTTACAAGTACGTCCTTATAATTATTATTATTATTATTAACCTGTAGAAAATTGAACCTTCATCTTACAGTACTTAAACTTTTTTCATATATATGAAAATACATCTATTTCGATAATTGAAACTAACTCGATATATTCAGGACAACTCGTAAATAAAACAATATACACAGAAGCATGTCGACGATGCTCATTCGAGCTTGTTCTCGTGCCATTAATTACACCAAGAAATAATTACGTTTCCGCCATGTTTCGCGTGTAATAGTTTTGCGGAGTCCAGCGGTCACTCAATTTACACGGTATTACGACGCATCCGGGATCATATGGTCGAGGTTTTATTATCAAAAGGCCTATATCTCTCTTTTTCATTCGACGTAGCTAGGATAAATCGATCGGACTTTAATTTCTCGATGTTACGCTTTTTCTACCTCTTTCCATGAGAGATTTCGAATTGCTTCTAATTCCGACATCGACGTTCGTTGAGATGGAGGGAGTGATAATCGAAACTCGCACTCGGTTGGACCGAGGTACGTAACTTAATAATCTCGGAACAAATACGGCTTCATCATTAATTATCATTGGAAATCCGAGTTTAAAACTGTCGGGAGGCTGCGCCGATATTGGCCGATACTGTGTACCGAGCAAATACACTCGGCAAATATGGATATACGCTGTGAACGGCACGAAACCCTCGTAAGCGAAGCTCGCGAAACGTTTCTGCTATCTCTCTCTCTCTCTCTCTCTCTCTCTCTCTCTCTCTCTCTCTCTCTCTCTCTCTCTCCCCCTCTCTCTCTCTCTCTCTGTACGAGAACGGGCCACCGAAATCACAGATAAAGCTTCCTCGTTTGCTCGAATATAATTTATCCGTTCCCATATATACACGTTTATATATGTAGATGCATACGTAATACGCATGTGAATGTTATATACAAATCTCACTTGACAAAGTTATTTACTTCTCGTTTTCACGCGATACCTACGAAAAAGTTAACATCTCATTCGCGAAACATTTGCCTTATCCTTTACATTAAATCTCTCCGAGAAATAAATCTCGAGAAAAAAGTCTCTTCCCTTACGGGCATTATCCTTTTATTGTATTTCCATTCTTTTACAGGTCGATTAATCCTCACTGAAAACGGTTCGTTGCCTTCGAAGGACAACGACTGAAAAGGCGAAATAAAGAACTTTGTCCTACTTCGAAGTTTTAGAGAAACAACGAAAAAAGTTTATTATCTTGTGCTTCGATTTCTATGTGTGTAACATATATATATATATATATATATATATACACACACACACATATATGTATATGTATAAATAGGAAAAGTAACTTGCACCAACAAGAAACGAGTGAACGTTGGAAAGTACTTCTCGAGAATTCTCAAGCGAGAGTATCCTTAGATACTACTTTTCCTTATCCCATTTCATCCGAAATGCAAGACCCGTAACAAACTCGAGGAACGATTTTACCTTGCCGACATTCCTTCTTTTATCATAAAGATATAGTACGAGAGAAGGGCAAAATCCAAAGAAGATCGAATGTGGGATTAGAGAACAAATCGCTTATCTATTGTCCGCAACATACTTTTTTTTCTTCTTTACTGTAGCATACGATCATAATGGAAGCTATTAAATACGCCGTGCCAACAACACGTGGTACACTTTCGCGATTTTTCATTCGACAACGTGACGTATAAAATCGATAAAGATGAAAACGAACGAACATTGAAAATAGAAAAAGATAGTAAAAAATGATTTTCAATTAGGTTTAGTTGATTCGTTACAATCTTAAACGATGCTTTTCTCTTTCGGAGCTTGTAGGAAGCATTGTAATTACGTGATAGACATCGACCGAGACGTTGCTTGATGAGAGCAGTGCTATAGCAAGACGACATCCGATGGTAGTCCACTTGATGTAACGCTCGAATAAATTTGAATAAAGATCTGGACAGCGCTCAAAGATAGACACTGATTTACGTCGGGAACGGTATATTATTATTACGAGCGCCATGCCTACGAAGCACCCAAGACAATTTCACGACGATGCCAAAACCGTCCTCGTCGTCGTCGTCGTCGTCGTCGTCATCGTCATCGTCTTCGTCGTCGTCTTCGTCGTCGTCTTCGTCGTCGTTGTTGTCGTCGTCTTCGAAACGCTTAAAAGCCTCTACTTAATAACGTCGTCCGAAAGACGCGAAGGACGGAGCTCCAAGGTGAATCCTTTCGCCGTATTGTTTTTCTTAGAAGAATATACGATCGGCGAACGAGATAACGAATGAAAAACGACCAATGGCATTCTCAAATTTTCTAAGTTGTGCCAACGAGATCAAAGAATGAACAAAGTCGTCTAAAATATAATTAATTTTGTGC